>NW_026896832.1:0-10593 GCF_033153095.1 Gastrolobium bilobum | reverse complement strand
TATTATTTATGGTCTGAAATTAATTATGGCTTATGAATTTTTTTCAAAAATAAAATTACCTAAATTTTTGCCTCTTGATTGAAACCCAATTTAGACATCATTGGTGACGTGTCACATTTTTAAACTCAGAAGTCTCTGTGTTTTGGGTTTGTGATTTAATATAAAAAATAAATCAAGATTTGATGTGTGATTTAAATTAAAAAATAATTATTATTATTAATTAGGAATTTCCTTCATCCAATACCTGACTTTGTTTTTTCTTGAATTTCCTTTATTTGATTTCTCTTAATTCATATCAGGAATTTTTAAAAAATAAAATAATATATACTTGATAAATGGGTGTTCCCATTCCTTGATTCCAATTTAAATTCACAATAATAATAAAAGTGCTCTGTTTCACTTCTATGAGAATAAATGATTGTTTGGATGAGTTTTCAAAAAAAATATTTTTATATTTTATTTATTTTAGAAGTACTTTTTATAAAAGTTAAAGTTATTTAGATTTTTAAAAAATATTTAGTTTTTGAAAAAATATTTGTGTTTTAACTTATGTTATTTTTAGAAGCTAAAATTTTCATTTTAAAAAAAAAAGATTTTTAACTTTTTTTTATGACTTTTACTCTTTTTAAAAGTAGACGTCCAAACATATTTCTCCCATACATGTTTTTTTTTCCTGAAGTAAAACAACTTTTGAAGAGAGAAAAACCCATCCAAAGAGGCCCTAATAGTTTTTTAATGACATGGAAGAAAATGAGAAAAAAGATTAAAAAAAAGATGATGCTAATTTTTTTAATTTTTTATTTCTATTATTTTAGTTCCTTTATTTTTTTTCTCTTCAGTCAATTGATAAAAGATTTGAAACTTTAAAAACTTTCTTCCCTTTTCTCCCCTCAATCCAAAGATATGGTTAAATTATAGAGAATCATCCCATTCTTCTAATAAAAACAAAAAGAGAATTATCTCGTATTTTAATTAAAATATATCATTTGTCCTCTCTTTATTGACAAAACTATTTATGTCTAAAAGGACCTAATTTACGTCCTTTAAAAGGACACACTAAATCCCTCTCTTTTTTCTTGATTTGATCGGAATACTTTGAGCCATGAGAGTAAAAATGAGGGCAAAAATTCATGAATCAATTTTATTAGTAAATTATGTTTAAGATATATCCATGAAATTTTTATTCTTATTTTACCATAATACATAGTTGACTCAAAGCGAAAGTAGAGTAAACACTTATACCTCGATACCGGAGTTGTTAAATTGAGTCATGACTTATCAATTAATCTGGTTTAAGTTACCAAAATTCAATCCATATTAATTTACTTTTCTCTCAACTTGTAATGAGCTAACCAGAAACTTTGGGTTTAAACATTTTTAAATTCACAATTTTCATGAATTACTAATTGTTTCGATTATATTTATAAAAATTATGAATTTAGTTTGGTGATTGGTTATGTTTTGATGATTTTTTTATTTTTTTTTGATAACATGTTTTGATGATTTTTACTACAATCTAGAATTAATTTATTATGATTACATATTTTTCTATTCTTTTAACTAATAATAAACAAATTTGTTTAACATTAATTTCAATCTAGCATTTTATGAGCCAATCCTAATCATCATGACTCATGAGAGATCTAAATAATAAATTACCCTCTTCGTTAAAAAAATATTCCAAAGCATATGCACCTTTTCTTTCTTTTTCCGAGCATATGATTCACTAGGGGTGTTCGCGGTCTGGATTGGATCGATTTTGGAAGCAAAATTCATCCGATCCAATCCCTTCGTTTTGATCATATAATCATCCCTTCGGTTTTGATTTGTTTTCAAATCCGATCCGATCCGATCCAATCCAATTTTTTTCGGTTTGGATTGAATTATCTAATGTTTCCTTTTTCAACTATACCCTCTTCCTAAATATGTTCCTACCTATTATCTAGATTACCCCTTAACCTCACCTTAACAGATAAAGTAACAGAAGTTGCTGTCATTCGCAGCTTGATGATATATCAAATTGGGTCTATTATATAGACCAAGATTTACAATTGGTTACATCAGGAAATCAGCTAAACTTAAGGAACAGAAAGCATAAATCAAGCTAATCTATTTACATCAGGAAATCAGCTAAACTTAAGGAACAGAAAGCATAAATCAAGCTAATCTATTTACATCAGGAAATCAGCTAAAACTAAGGAACAGAAAGCATAAATCAAGCTAATCTATTTTAATATACAAGGTAACAAACCGTGATAGTTACAATCAGGATCCTAACAAATTAATGCTACTCTAATACTCCCCCTCAAGGTGGAGCATGGAGGAAGGAGATGCCCAACTTGGAAGTCAAAAAATCGAATTGTTTGGATCCAAGTGCTTTGGTCATAATATCTGCGGGTTGAGAACTAGTGGGGATATGTTGAGTAGAAATAGTCTTGCTGAGAAGATAGTCCCGAACAAAATGGCAATCTAACTCGATATGCTTGGTACGCTCATGGAACACTGGATTAGAAGCAATATGAATAGCAGACTAACTGTCACAAAACAGTTGCATAGGGGCTGCATGAGGAATATCAAGAGAGCTGAGAAAAGACTTTAACCAAATAAGCTCAGAAGTCGCAGCTGCCATGGCACGGTATTCAGCTTCAGCAGAGGAGCGGGATATTGTGTTTTGCTTCTTGGTTTTCCAAGAAATAGGAGAATGTCCAAGAGTAACAAAATAACCAGTGACTGATTTTCGAGTCAAGGGACAACTAGCCCAATCCGAATCACAATAGGCACGAAGAAGAAGATCACTGTCAGATCGAAGAAGGAGTCCTTGGCCAGGATTGGACTTAATGTACCGAAGAACACGAATAGCCGCATCGTAATGTATCTGCATAGGATGCTGCAAAAACTGAGAAAGTGTGTGAACTGCATAACTAAGTTCTGGTCGTGTAATCGTGAGATATACAAGACGGCCAACAATACGTCTATAACGTTTAGGATCATCAAACGGAGGTCCTTCAGCAAGAGCAAGCTTGTGATTGGGATCCATAGGATAAGCAACCGGTTTACAACTTTGAAGTCCACATTCCTTAAGAATATCCAAAGCAAATTTGCGTTGAGTAAGAAACAAACCGGTCTTGCTTCGAGCAAATTCAATGCCAAGAAAATACTTGAGGGGACCAAGATCTTTGATTTTAAACCAGGTTTGTAAATGAGCTTTGACACGGTCACAGAGAGAAGGATCACTACCTGCCAACAAAATATCATCTACATAGACAAGTATAGCAACATAATGGGAATCAGTCGAGTAAGTGAACAACGTATAATCAGCACGAGACTGAACAAAGCCGAAACTGAGGAGAGAACTACGAAGCTTAGCAAACCAATTTCGTGGGGATTGCTTGAGACCATAAAGTGAACGTTGAAGCTTACAGGCGTGACCAGACTTGGTTTGGGAGAAACCGGGAGGAAAACGCATAAAGACTTCTTCATCCAAATCGCCATGGAGAAAGGCATTTTGAACATCCAGCTGAAAAATGCTCCATTTTCGAGCTACAGCTACAGATAAAAATACGCACACTTGTCATTTTAGCCACCGGTGCAAAAGTCTCAGTGTAATCTTCTCCTTCGATCTGATTGTTCCCAGCAATAACCAGACGCGCTTTATAGCGTTCAATGGTTCCATCAGAATTGTACTTGATGCGGTACACCCACTTACATGGAATAGCTTTCTTACCAGAAGGGAGAGGTTGAATTTGCCAAGTATGATTGGCTTCCAATGCATCAATTTCGGCTTGCATGGCTTTCTGCCAATGAGGATATTGCATAGCCTCTTTAAATGATTTGGGTTCCAGGTTACTATCCACGGCGGCAAGAAAAATCTGATGGTGCGAAGAAAATAATGCATTAGAAACATAATGATCAATGGAATATTGAATACCTGAGTCGATTGGAGAAGTGGAGAGACGAGGAAAGGGTGTAGTCATTGTGTTGCATACATAATCCTTTAAATGAGATGGGGGACGTCTGGCACGCTGTTCACGGATATCTGCCACAGATGCAGTGTTGGGTTCTGTCAACGGAACCGGTGAACCAGGGACATCCGTGGATGAAGTAATAGAACCCGGAACTGGGGAGGACGAACTCCCCCTGTCATCAAGCTCCGCTGTGGGAGTATCAATAGCAGTAACAGGTGCCACATCATAATCGGTGAAGACAGCTTGTGGTGACGGTACATGGACAGAAGGTGCAGATGAAGTTGCAGCCAATGGAAAAATAGTTTCATGAAATAAAACATCACGAGAAACAAATATTTCATGAGTGGAGATATCCATGACCTTCCATCCTTTTTTGTTGAAAGGGTAGCCAACAAACACACACTTACGGGAGCGAGGAGCGAACTTGTCATGTGGTTTGGGTAAAACAGTAGTGTAACATAAACTCCCAAAGACCCGTAAGTGATCATACTTTGGTGGAGTGCCATGCAAAACTTCATAGGGACACTGACCACCAAGGAGTGGAGTCGGTGTCCTGTTGATGAGGTGAGCAGCGGTCAAGATGCATTCTCCCCAAAGAGATATAGGTAAGTGACCATCAAAACGCAAAGCACGAGCCACGTTGAGGATGTAACGATGACGACGTTCAACGCGTCCATTTTGCTGTGGGGTGTAAGTGCATGATAATTGATGATGAATACCGTAGGATGAGAGAGCCTCTTGGACTACAGATGACAAAAATTCAGTCCCATTATCACTCTGAATTCGCTTAACAGATGCATCATATTGGGTGCGAACCAAGTGGAGAAACCGAAGTAAACATGTGGAAGTTTCAGTTTTATTGCGCATCAAAAAAATCCAAACATGTCTACTAAAATCATCGACTACAGTTAAAAAATAGCGGGCACCAGTTGTAGATGCCATATGATATGGCCCCCATATATCACAGTGAAGTAAATCAAAAGGATGTAAACAACGTTTATTATTAATAGGAAAAGGACTTCGTGGTTGTTTGGCTTTACAACAAACGTCACAAGGAGCCAAATTGTTTGCATTGGAAATAAAAGGTAACAAAGATAAATAACGGGAAGATGGATGTCCTAGACGACGATGCCATAGTGCTGCAGAATCTGACGTACTGGCAACATGAGCAGAAGCTGATGATGCACACAATATATACACCCCTTCTCGTTCAACACCCGTTCCAATCGTCCTCTTCTGCTTTAGGTCCTGTATCAAACAAACAGAATTAACAAACAATGCCAAGCAAGACTGGCGCAGAAGCTGAGATACAGAAATCAAATTACAAGCCAACGAAGGGACATAAAGAACATTGGAGAGATGAAGAGAAGAGCCCAAAGTAATGCTGCCACATTGCGTAGCAATATCATGAACTCCATTCGGCAGTCCCACAGAACAAGGAGAAATAGAATGCACATTGGATAGATAGGAGAGTGTGCCCGTCATGTGTTGGGATGCACCACTGTCGATGATCCAAGATGGGTGTAAAATCTTACCCGTAAGTTTATCAACTGGAGGGGCAGAAGAGACAGCCAAGGACATGAGATGTTGTAGAACTTCTGGTGTAAAATCTGCCATGGAGATGGATGCTGATGACGGCTCAGAAGGAACCGAAGGCAGAGAAGTATGAGCAGCCCAATTTTCATAATTGGATTGTCCACGGAGGATGACCGTGGTGAGAACAGCACCAGGATTGTCGGATGGGTGCAGGTAAAAGGGTGACTTAGAATCAGAAACCTTGAAGGTTTTAGGTGCGGAAGTCATGATGAAAAAAAAAAAAAAAATGAAGGCTTGTTGATCGTCAAGCTCTTGATACCATTACAGAAGTTGCTGTCATTCGCAGCTTGATGATATATCAAATTGGGTCTATTATATAGACCAAGATTTACAATTGGTTACATCAGGAAATCAGCTAAACTTAAGGAACAGAAAGCATAAATCAAGCTAATCTATTTACATCAGGAAATCAGCTAAACTTAAGGAACAGAAAGCATAAATCGAGCTAATCTATTTACATCAGGAAATCAGCTAAAACTAAGGAACAGAAAGCATAAATCAAGCTAATCTATTTTAATATACAAGGTAACAAACCGTGATAGTTACAATCAGGATCCTAACAAATTAATGCTACTCTAATATAAAGAATCTCAACTTTTATAGCCTTTCAAAATCTATCCCCCGGTAGTTAAGATTCGCCTCTTCTAAACACAAGTAGCTGTACTTTTTTTTCCTTTTTTTTTCAGTGAAAATAAGCAAGCAGCTGTCAACTCCATTTTCAAAGTAAACGCCATTGCTATATATAATTGACTCAAGGTCAAACTCCTCGCTACCATCTGTACAAAAAAGTATGTCTTGAAATACAAATTGCCAACACTAAATAAGTACACATGCAGCGCGTTATGGGAGGGATAACATACGCTTATGCACTCATGGTTTCAGATTAAAATCTTCCAAAAAAACCTATGCGTAGGGTCAAGTTTTCACTGAAGTGAAATCATAGCATTCTATTTATCATGCTCCAGTAAGAGCAAAAACATGCAGTGACACACTAATATCATATTCACAGGTTCTGTACAACTAGCTGAGTTTTCTCAGTAATCATTATTTAGAGGAAAAAAATGTAATCCACTTTTGCCAACTGTAGAATGTGTTGGGCAAAGTATACTATAAAACCCCAGCTAAAGCAGCAGAGATAGTGGTTTATGGGGTGTCAACCTGTCAGTAGGTCAAAATGCTTTACAGAGGTTAGCCCTCATGTTATATAAACCTTGCTGATGAATTGGAACTGCCCACAACTTGCTCCTCTTTGGTTCAGATATCCTTACATGTGAAATTGCATTGGCAAGTGCATCAATCCACACACAAACATCATGATATTCTGAATTGCAACTTTCAGATGATGAAGAAAGGCTTGAAACCTCATTAAGGAACCCATCATCCATCCTGTTTCTTCCTAACCTAGGTTCAGGTGCAGCAACAAAGTTGTGGCAAGCAGCTCCATTTTGGTGCTTCAACTTTGATTCAACGGGCAGGATCTTCAATGTATGTTCTGTGTAGAAATATATCCATGGATGTCCTGAAATTGAACCACATAATATTAATTTAACATGCAAACAATCGAACAGTTCTTAAAACTTAAAAGTACTGTCATTTTATTTCCTGTTTAAAAACATTAGGGAGAAAAAGAGAGCCTCAACCACATAGAAGAACACATAATAAAAACTAACAAAAGTATGTGAGAATTAACAGATTCCCACCACTGTTATCCCAACCAAAACAAGGCAATCCTTCTAATTATTAAGAATTCATGTGAAAGGCAAAGATACTTTTCAACAAAACTTGGAAATTTCTAATTTTAATTATTTCAAGATTAAAAAACAAAAAATCAGACCAAATACAACTAGTCTTTGGTGTATTCATCATTGAGGAAGAGAGATAAAGCACGCTACAAAACATTAATAATCTACCATAAACTTACTAAGTACTTCATCAGCTGTTATCCTTGCTGAAATATCCCTTGTCAGCATTCTCCCAACAAGATCTCGTGCAGGTTTAGATATTGATTCCCACATCCCGGTTTGGAACTCTAGCTTGGAATTCTTAATAGCCTCAAAAACTGCTTCTTGTGAATCCCCTTTAAATGGAAGAACACCAACCAACAGAGCATGCAGGAGCACTCCAGCACTCCATATTTTCGCCTTTTCTGAGTATCTACCCAACAACACTTCTGGTGCAACATATGCAGGGCTCCCAGCCAAACCCGTCAAGTTCTGACCTGCAATGCAAATTTCTAGACAATGAGGCTATGCATAAATTACTCATGTATGCATGTATGTATCTTTTACTTATGTGTGTGTATTTATATATATGTCAATTGAATTACTGATATTTTTAAATGCTTAAAAATTAAACAAAGTGACCTTAGAGTATGAATGGTTAGCTTCAAACTATTATAAGCATTTTCTCTAGGACCTCTTATTCTTAGACCGCTAGCAAATTTAATTGAATACTGAACATAGTAAACTTAAGGGAGATGACCATTTGAACTCTCCAATTTTTACTCCTATGTACAGGGTAACATTAGTAAAGTACAATTCAGTTGAAAGCTCATCATGATGAACTTCTTCAAACTTGCCTAGACATTTTTTATTAACAGAATGACTAGGATGGAATTTTACACAAGGAAGGTTGTGTAAGGATTCTATTCATAGAAGTTAGCACATATATATACCATAGGATAACAAAAAAAGAAGATCATCCAAACAGGTTTAACATATTACCCTTAGAAATTCACATATCCAGACAAGTACTGCATTATCTCCACTTCCCTGTAAACAGTCTCATCCCCCTTCTTCAGAGTCTTACACGCATACTCCGCGCCGCCAACAAGAGACCTACACAACGAAACAAAACATAATCATCTTCAATCTTGTTCTTCCTCCCCATCTGGGTAGCCACGTCAATGCAACCTATCTTCCTCTTTAGGCCTCTTCCCGCGGTCATCAGAGACAATGTCCCACAAGGAGGAGCAGTGGCAAAACTCGCCACCCTACTCTTGTAGGAACCAGCTTAGTCTATCTTAGTATTTTCTCTACACCTCTTCTTCAACCTCGAACAATCTTCCATCGAATAATGGGTCTCAAAATTGGACGACGGAGACCCATGATTGGATCTCAAAATGTCAGTCAATTTCGAGGACTCGTCACACACTTCCTTTCCTACCTCACATCTATCAGTAAAGTACCAACGCAACACCAATCTTTGTGTTGATCACGTACCCAGTGTGCAAAATCTGATTTTTGCCGCAAGACACAATTCTGCAGTCAAAATAGAGAAAGATCAGTCAACGAATTCTAGTCAGATTGATCATGAATGAACGCAAAACCACAAGGAAAGCATCCAAACACAAATATTAAACTTCAAGAAAGTAAATCGAACCCCGAAGCTTTCTCGCAATGTAATGGCGCCAAAAAGCGCCATCACATCACGAGACCCCTGCAAGACAAGAAAAGAAGATTCCAGAACATAGAAAGAAAAAGAAACAAACCTTCGCAATCCCAACCAATGATCCTGTAATGCGTTGCGGAGAGTATAAGCAATGAGAAAAAAGTCACAAATTGGGAAACTATTACGACGTAGTTTCTCAATCAGGGACTGAAACCCTAAAAATCTGCTATCAAAGTTTTAGGGGAATGCGCGAACGACAAGCATAGAAAAAAGAAAGAAAGAAGACGGGTACTCTCTGAGAGTCACACTCTTTTTGCTTAGCTAACATTGTTTCCTTTAATATAATATAGGATGTTCCAGTTTATGTTCTCCTGCGTGCGTCACTATTTCAAGGGGTGTATTTGATTACGATTTTAAAAAATTTCCTCAATCAGTGGAATAAAAAAATCAACAGGGTCAAATTAGGTAAGAAAAATAATGAACTAGTAAGAAAAAAAATGAATATCGTCAAATTATATAAGAAAAAGCATTGAACGTGTATAAAGTAGGAACTGTTTTAAAAAACTAATGAATAACTTTAATTTGGATTTTGAAATGGTAACGCAAATATTGAATTCTGGAAATTATTGGTATTTATTCCCTTCTTTATATTGTTCAATACCAGATTAATTACCATTTAATAGTCATCATATTAACGAAATTGGACTTTTTTCCTTACACACGTTTCTCATTTTCATCATATTAATTACCATTCAATAGTCAACAAATTTCACATAAATGTTTGACTTTTTTGCAATTTATGCTTTTTTTAAAATAGAAATCGCAACTAACGTATAGTGAAAAATATTTTTTTCCTTAAAAATGCAGTTTTTGAAAGAAAAAAAAATTCAAACAAGTCCTTAATTTTCACCTCTGCTATTTTTTAAATTGTTGAAAAGTTAAAAAAAAAAAAAGATAAAAAGCTTTTTTGTAATCCAACCTCACTTTGTTAAAATTGATTTATCTTAATTCGTATCAGAATTTTTTAAAAATAATAATATATACTTTTGGGTGAAAAAATAATAAAAGTGCTCTGTTTCACTTCTACGAGAATAAGTGTTTATTTGGATGAGTTTTCAAAAAAAAATTATACCTTACTTATTTTAGAAGTGCTTTTTATAAAAGTTAAAGTTATTTAGATTTTTAAAAAATATTTAGTTTTTGAAAAAATATTTGACTTATGTTATTTTTAGAAGTTAAAATTTTCAGTTTAAAAAAATAAATAGATTTTTGACTTTTTTTATGACTTTTGCTTTTTTTTAAAGAAGACGTCCAAACATATTTTTTCATACATGCTTTTTTTTTCTGAAGAAAGACAACTTTTTGAGAGAGAAAAATTCATCCAAACGGCCCTAATAAATTTTTAATGACATGGAAGAATATGAGAGAAAAGATTAAGAAAGAGATGACGCTAATTTTTTTAATTTTTGATTTCTATTATTTTAGTTGCTTTATTTTTCTTCTCTTGAGTCAATTGAGAAAAGATTTGAAACTTTAAAAACTTTTTTCCATTTTCTCCTCTCAATCCAAAGATGAGGTTAAGGCATGACAACTATGGGATAGGATATTGTGACACCCAAGTTATGTTACACCCATGTGACAC
>NW_026896831.1:0-10734 GCF_033153095.1 Gastrolobium bilobum | reverse complement strand
TACTACAAAGATTTTATAAACCTGATTATTTTAATTTACGGCGGCAAATTGACAACTTCGTGTGAGAGTGCCATTTTAACAATAGAAATTGAAATCTGATGGGCCTAAAGAATAATGGTCAAGTTAGTTAGTTATTCTAGAATATTCTGTGAGTAAGATAAAATGTAGGCAGTGTGTAGTAGGGAGGTATGTATTCACTGAAATGGGAATTGGGAAAAAGATCTCTGGGGATCTCTTGAGATGAGTAATAGAAGTATTTTTTCCTGTTCATTTACTGTTAAATTGTTGTTGCATTTGTCTGGTTCCATCATAATCATCCAGAGCTAAATCCTTCCCCCACCCTCCTAGCAGTAAGAAAGTGTATTCATCATTCAACTTTATGACTAAATTGAGAATGCCATAGAGAACCCACCTTCAATATGAAACTAAAAAACACATTAAAAGCACTAGGTGCTCCCTTTAATATATATTAAAAAATGGAGGTAAAAAACACAACATTCTGTACAGAAATTTAAATCAAAAAGGAGAGGAAAAAAATGATCCAATTAAACCCTGACCTTTGGCTGTTGATCAGGCTTGGGAAATTGTCTTATGTGCACATTTGCAAGCAATAAGATCAAATGCTCTCTCTGATTTGCTACATTGTGCTTCTGTATTTTTTACAAGAGGTGGCAAACAAGTCCCATTGGATTTGTTAGTGATGAAGAAGTCATGTTCTACTAAAAAATACAAGACTCAGATACATTAAAAGATTACCAGCTTCAGACTGTAATTTACCTGAAACCCAAACATTACCCCAAGCCAATCCAGAATGTCCTCATCTTTTTTTTCTTGGAGTCCTTAGGCCAGGCAAGACCCCTCGTGTTACGAAGAGCAAATACAGCAGCTTGGATCTGTGAAGAGTGATGTATATGTATTTTTATTACAAACGAAAAAAGATGACCAGAATATCACACACATATATGAAACTGGAGATCATACCTCAGGAAATCTCATTATGGCCTGATTTGCACTATCAGGATCAAGAGGAAGAATATTATACGGAACTAAGATCTCGGTTTTCTCAGCAACTTTATCTTGAGTCTCCAAAATCTGTTACAATGCCAATGGCGGAAGCATAAAGACAAAGGAAAATCAAAATTATAAAGCAAATGCAAATTATAAACAGCTAAATTAAATACAGATAAAGGTTCACATAAAAGGGAACAACAATAGGAAGATAACATCATAGGAGCTAGAAAAGATAACCTCACGATCAACTTCCATAGATTGTGTCATGTTAACAGCCTTCAAAACCTCAAAAAGAACATTAGCAGTCTGATATGCCTTGGTAAGCTGTGCACTGAAAGTAAGAAGACAAAGTCACCACTAGTCACAGAACATATCCTATTGCACATTATCTATTCTAGACAACATACCGATCAGCTTTATCAGCAGCATTTTGTAAAGCTTGAATATATTTTTTGTAGTAATGCTGATAAAAACTCTGCATCTCACGAGCATCACTTTTCTTTACCCTTCCTTTCAATGTTGGATCATTTTCCTAACAAAAAATGGAACAAAATGATAAAAGATATATTTAATTAACAAGAAATACTTTAAATTAATGTTGAGGCCATTGCCACCTCAGAATCTTGATAGGAGCAACCGAGACAGAAAGCATTAAATGTTCAACTTCTAATGCATGTTAGATCTCTATTGCCAACTTTCCACTCATGGTTATAAGAAGGGCAGTTTTAAATTGCCGTAACACCACGACCACTTGAAAGCGGGGTCCAGCCTATGAGCTTTCTCAAATGCATAAAACCGGCCTACAAGAGCAAAATACACATCCCTCGAATAGAAATAGCACCAATAAATAATGAAGGTGCTTATATGGCACACAATGAAGAGTTATTCAGGAAACAAAGGTTTAGAAAACTTAACAAAAGCCTATGCAGGAAATGCACAGATACAAAACTAAGTAGTAGCACGTATAGAATTTCATCTTTGTATCCCGCATGAAACCGCACAAAAGACATAGTAAATGGACTTTGCATGGAAACATAGTAAATCGTGCATGAGCTTATGCTACTGTGGCTTGCATTGAGACAGTGAGTTATACTATACTGAAACTACATCCTAATCAACATAACAAAAGCCACAACTCCACGAGACACATCTCAGTGAACACGAGTTTCTTTCAATCAAGCAAAGCCAAAACATAACAGTTGAGAATGTAAAATAAGAATAACTTACATAGATAAGCAACTCTGGGATGTGTCTTCTCAACCTCATTAGCAACGCGAAGTATGGGTGCAATCTCAACAAGAGATGAAGGCACGACCTCGCTGTTAAATGTCGCCTCACCAAGGTTCCCAGCAGTTTGCGTCCGCGTGATCCGCCTCTGCGGCGGCCCCTGTGGTGGCTCAGACGGCCCCGCCCTCGACGACATTTTCCCACAGATCTAACCTCCCTTTCGATTCACCAAAAACAACAATGCAGAGAGCAGATACAAACACAAAGTGAAAGATAAGACTCTGGTTTCAGCATCCTGCAACGAGAGAAAAATAAAATAAAACTTTGCATGTAAAAATAACAATGCATAATGAATGCGAAGAAATGATGGTTTGCGTTGAGGAAGGTAACTAGTTACAAATGAGAACTACCGAGAAGAATTGCAGTGAAAGCAGAAGCCCTAAGAGAGAGAGAGAGAGAGAGAGGCGTGAGAGTGGAAACAAAACAAAATAAAGTAGATAGTGCGCGTGAGCTAGTGAAGAAGTTGCTATTGCGGACACAGAGCACACTGATGCTTGAACCAGAGTCAAGCCAAGTCAAGTAGTGGGTCCAGTTCTTTTGGGAATCCAATGAAAATGTACAATATCTTTGTCAAAATGACGATTGTGCCATTCAGCTCCTGATTCGAATTTTAAACAGTAACGGCTTTTTTCAATTAATATATTTTAACGGTTGGTTTGGTGGATATAATATGATAGTAATAGATAGAAAAAGAGAATTAGATAAGATATGAAATTATGGGTATACATAACAATTATTCTGTTTTGTGGCATTATTTTTTAAAAGAAATAATTTTTTTTATTTGTATGTCTTGAAATAATTTTTGAGAAAAAAAAATGTGTTTAATAATATGTTTTATTTTTATTCCGAAAATAAGAATTGCATTTGATAACACAACAAATAATATAATAAAAATAATTCCTATCAAGCATAAAAAATTTCTGGATCATCATTTTCTTTTTCACATGGTATGGTGGTGGTAGCGGCGGCGGCGATAGTGTGATGGTGGTAATGGTGGCAGTGGTGGCGGTCGCGTGCTTATGGCATGGTGGTGGTGGTGACCTGGAAAGCACGGACACGCAAATTTTTTAAAATTTGCTTGTCGGACACGTATTCGACACGGACACGCTTGGACACGCGTCTGACACGTAGTCAACTCTCCGACACGTTCTGACATGTTTTTCTGACACGCAGGCAACTTTTTCCGACACGTAGTCAACGCTCGGACACGTTTTCGGACATGCTCGGACACGTTTTTTTCTTAAATCTTAATTTTATTTTGTTACCTAAATATAAAAGAAATAATTTATAAATTAATTTTTGTCTTATGAAATTTGACATGAAAAGTTAACAGAGTACGAAAAATTATTTATATTTATATTTATATTTATGTTATGAAATTTAAATATTTGATTGGTTATATGACTTATTATGGACTTTATATGTATTAAATATAAATTATATTATATATATTAAAAATTTTATTTAATAGCAAAACGTGGCCTAACGTGTCGAAATATGATATTTTTTAGAATTAACGTGTCGGCGTGTCATGTCCCGTAACCGTGTCCGTGCATCATAGGTGGTGAGAGGCTGAGAGCAGTAATTGTATCTCATTTTGTGCCCGAAAATAAAAATAATAATTTTTTTTCTATTCCCCAGCATAAAAATTAAACCGATTAATCCGGAGAACAAAAAAATAAACCAATTTTACCAAATGAGTTTTCTATCCATTTCAGCTCCCGCGAACAAAAAAAAATATTCCGAAAAAGTTATCATGCACATCTTATGAGTCTAATGTGTACTGGACAAGTAGTTTGATAAGATAATGTTATCCTATCTAGAGTTTGGGGTGAACCATATTGTGCATGATATAATATAAATAGATAGAAATACACCACACACAAAAAGATAGAAATACCCCCAATAATATAATTTCAGATGATATTTTTAAACTTTTTTTTTTCTTATTTACATATTATTTCTTATTTTAAATTATTTTAAAATTTAAAAATTATAATTTTAAATAAAATACATAAATAACTTTCAAAAAAATTTACAATATTAAAAATTATATCCTCACTAAATAAATTTAAAAAATTAAGCATTAAAAATTGTCTCCTATATTGTATGTATCATAGTTCAAAAATGATGTTTCATTTAACTATTAACTTTTGTATCATTCAAAAATCATGTTTCATTCAATTCAAGTAATTAGAGTAATAAAGTTACTAATAACCAGCTTACCAAAAGAGCAAAATGTCATTAATAACCAAGGTTCTCAAATAGGTGGCATGCAACAATAATAAAGGAACTATAGGCAAAGTTCTTGAGAAAAAAATTCCATATAACTTTAGATACTTCCATGACATAATACCAGAGTTCCAACTCCAAATCCATGTTAAGCAAAAACAGAGATTGGTAGAAAAAGATAGAGTAGAAAACAGAGAGAAAAGTTTAAGAAAAAAGAAGAAAAGAAAAACGGAGATAACTTAAAATAAAGAGACTTAAAACAAAGAGAATCTCCACCGGAAGTTAGTCGCTCATCGTCGTTTGCTAAAAGTGGAAAGGTTAGACGTTGTTGGTCGAGTGAAACTTACATTTTTTTAGATGATATGAGACATCATTGCTATTCTATCCAATCCTAACCTAGCTTCCCCAACATGACAAGTTATCATGTGTTGAATAGGATAAAATGAAGCAATATGATAAACTAATCATATCATATTGATCCACCAAACAATAAATAAAAATAAGATATGATAAGTGCTCCAAACAAGCCCTAAAAGAATTGATTGTGGATAAAGATTAATGATTGCATCAATTTTTTTTAAACTAAAAGTTATTTTTAAACTAAAGTTAAAAATAAGACTTAAAAGAATTTGATGATTATATAAAGTGCATCTGATTTTAATATTTTGTCAATCTAATTTTTTTCTTATAACTCAATTCTTATACGCATAATTGCTCCCAAGATTGTGACGTTCTTCCAAGTTTCTTTAATAATTAGAAGCTTAAAAAGCACCTTCATACTGCATTAATTTTTTTTCGCTTAAATAAGATTTGAGTTATAATGTGAGTATTTGAAAACATCATCCTTTAATCACTTTTTTTCTTAAAAGTTTATGATAATAAACTTTTAATTTTTGGTAAATTGAAATTTTTATACATAGCTTCAATTATGAACTTTGAGTTAATTATTATACTTTAAAAACATATTTCACTACACAATAATATTACATGTGTTTATCAAGGATATCTGAAATACAAGAATACACTTTGTTGGATCTTATAGTTTGGTGATCAATGGTGATGCTCAATTGACATATTGGAAATATATAATGTAAGTTAATACTAGATAATTTCGAGTTGATCAATGGTGATGCTCAATTACCATACATGTGGATTAATTGACACAAAATTACTTTATCTTAATTAGTAATTTCGAGTTGAATTCCTAAAAATACAACTCGTGAACTTACACAGCTCAAACCTGGATTACTCAATGTGACCAGATACAAATGGTTTGTAAAAAAGAAAAAGACAACCGTGAATATGCAAGTTATGAATTAATGAATGCTCTAGGAGGAATACCTCATAATCATAGTCCATAGATAACGGCCTTTTGACCCTTATGACCCTTAATT
The DNA here is from genome assembly GCF_033153095.1 of Gastrolobium bilobum. Classification (NCBI taxonomy): domain Eukaryota; kingdom Viridiplantae; phylum Streptophyta; class Magnoliopsida; order Fabales; family Fabaceae; genus Gastrolobium; species Gastrolobium bilobum. The sequence continues at coordinate 4,810 of NW_026896831.1, read as the reverse complement.
AATAACTAATTACCAAATTGCCCTTCATTCAAAACTATTTCGAAAATTTACCCTCCCCAACAAACATAACATCAATCTGCCCCTGTTTGACCGTTGACCACGAAGCCTACCCGGGTACACCATTACCTACCCGGGTAATTTTTGAAACTTTTTATCTACCCGAGTATGTAGGGGTGTACCCGGGTAGAGTTCTTGAATCTGGGAAAATGGTTGAATTATTTACCCGGGTATGGAGCAGTGTACCCGGGTAAACATCGACGGTAGGGTTTTAAAATACCCCAGCAGCCCCATTTCGAAAACCCACAAAAGGGGTACCCGAGTAGAGCTGCTGGAGGAGTGATTTCAGGCATAATCTTGCACCAATTCGTCTTGTTTCTGATCATCATTCGCGGACCTTGCAACCTCTCTGCCTTCTACCGATTGAAATCGATCAAAGGTGCATTTTTTTTCTTCAGTTTTTTCAATTATGTTATGATTTCTGTTCTGATTCATTGTATTTTCGTTTATATCATTTGATTCTGTCCGAATTATTTTATCAATTTCTATGTCATACGCTTACCCTAACCCTAACCCTAACCCTGAATCTAACCCTAACCCTAACCCTAACATGTATCTAATTTCTGATTTTGGTTATTTTTTCAGTTTAATAGTGTGACACAATGACCTCTCGACGTGTTTCAAAGCTGCCAGTGACCCATTCCGAGAGAAGAACCAAGAGTCGTCACGACGGGTCGTCATCCTCTCAGCCCCAGGCTGCTTCGAGTCAGGCTCCGGACTTGACGTTCGGATATTTGTTTGAGGATGACATACCTTCACACGAGAAGTTCGTGAAGTTTTTCATGACCCGGAAGATCTGCGAACCGAAATCACTGGATTCGGCATTCTTCAACTTAGAGCATTTTGACATTGTGCCGCTTCTTGAGCAGACACATTTACTTCACCTGGCGGAGATGCGGTGCCCATACTCTGAGGTTATGGTAAGAGCCTTCTACCAGAACATTGGCTACTCGCAAGGCGAGCTGACTTCCCGTGTCTGCGGGATTGATATCATCATGACTGCTCCTATCTGGACGGAGCTACTAGGGTTCGATTTTGATGGTGTCACAGGAGCAGCACTATATGATGGAGACAGCCATCATATATTTGGTGATTATAACCGGGAGACCATTGTTACAGAGACTAGGAGGGCAGACGCTGAGCCCGGTCATTTTGCTCATTATCCTGTTAGCAACTTGTCAGTTTCTGCTCGCATTCTTCATTATGTGGTGACACATATTATTTTCCAGCGCTCGCATAATCACTCAAAGGTGCTGGAAGGGTACTTTGTCATCCTGTGGGCCCTCCTTCACAGTCAGCAGGTGAACTGGAGGCATTACATATGCATACTGATGTGGAAGGCAACCAAGTCAAAGAAGGCTGAATTGCCTTTTGCATTTCTGGTGCAGAAGATTCTACATAGATTTGGAGTGCCTATGGCAAAAGAGACCTTGAAGATCGCCAGAGGCTGGAATGCTATATTTGGTGAGAGGCTCCTGAAGCAGTGTGGGATCCTACCGAACAGAGCGGGTATCTGGACGTGGAAGAAGGCACCAGAACCACCTGAGATCCCATTCCACCACGATGCTGAGATGGAGGATGCACCTGCAGGTGATGTGTTGGTCTTTATGAGTTTATGCAATTTTGTGTTGTTTATTTTTTAATGTGGTATTTATAAGATGTGTTTTTCATGGTTTATGATGTAGGCCTTGATGATGATGACGATGATGATGGCGTTGCTGAGGTTGATGTCAGACCGACACGTCCCACCCGCAGTCGGCGACCACCAGCTCCTCCTGAGGGTGGATGGACACTTGATCATGTCATGGGATCCATATATAATCTGACTACTGACTTTAGAGGATATAGACAGAGCACGAGCAAGTGGCGGAACCAGATGGACACAAGGGTTGCACGGTTGGACACAAGGGTTTCACGCTTGGAGGGTTTAATTGGTGAGGGTGCCCATACTCAGGAGGAGGAGGAGGATGATGACAATGGGGATGACACACAATCAGATGAAGAGAATGGGGAGGACACGCCATCAGATTAGTGTGTCCATAGGGTTTCATATCATTGATTTAGTTTGATGTAATGTAGTCATTTTGGTACATTTAGGAACTTTACCTACATTGCATGGATGTTTTTGTACTGGATGTTCAAAATTTGAATGAATGAAATTTTCGTTTTGCGCACGTTCAGACTTGTTGGTTCTATGCATTAGTATGGGAACTTGCATTAATATTGTCATAATTAATTTGGAAATCAATTCAACCCAAAGTACTTTAATATTCATGTTCAACTTTCATTGGCGCACATCTTGATTACTGCATCCTATTTCTACGAAATCAATCCACCCCTGAGTCATACTGTATGTAGGTATTACACAACAATTACCAAAATGCAAAAAAAATGGCCAAAACAGCATCTGCAACTGGTCTACCCGGGTACCACGAACTGGTCTACCCGGGTAGGATGTACTCGGGTATATCATTACGAGTTACCCGGGTAGACCAGTTGCAGATGCAGCAACAGGTGCTGTTCAATCCATTTTTTTTGCATCTTGGTAATTGATGTGTAATACAATAACCTTAATTGTCTCGGGGAAGGGGTAAATGGGTATGGTAGACATTCGGATTGCACAATACGGAACGAGTGACTCGCTAAACTTAACAGATACATTTCAACAATACATTTCAACAACACAAGAATACAGTTCAACAATACATTTCAACAACACAATACATAACTAATACAAGATAAAGTTTAGGGTACAAGGAAACAAAACAATACGTAAAGTGATTGTCATTACAAAACAAAGTACTACACAAAAACAATACGTAATCATGCTTGTCTTAGTCTCAATGGACATGTACGAATGTTATGTCCAACTTGCTTGCAATGCTTACATCTGCTCTGACTGCTAGAGGGTTGAGACTCAACCCAATCCATCTCATTCTGAATCCTTGAAGACTTTGGTCTTCCTTTTGCACGTACCAACTGAGCATCCGGAATTACAGTAGGCCCAACAACGGATGGAATCAACAATTCATTGCCAATAGGAAACCAGTGTGCAGCATATACTTTAGCAATGGTTGGAATTTTGAAAACATGATCCACATAATCATAATGGTTTAGCTTGGCTACCTTGCAAACTGCTAATACATGACTGCAGGGATACCTCCTTGCTGTAAACCTACCACACTGACATGTACGATTGATTAAGTCCACTCTCATGGTGTCACCGACCTCGTGTGTAGATTGATTGTAGGCATCCTCAACCTCAAACAATAACAGCTCACTATCATATATCCTCACACGATAAGTGCTGGCCAATTCATCATTTTTTTGCAAAGCTACCTCAACCTACTTTGAAATTATCCAACCTTGTGAGATATCTTTTTCAATCCCTTCACGTCTCTTGACGAAATACTCAACGGGTCTACTGAATGTCATCTTGACCAATGCAGTTATAGGCAGATTTCGTGCTCCACGAAGCACCTTATTCACACACTCAGATAGGTTAGTTGTCATATGACCAAACCTACGTCCTGTCTCATCATACGACCTGCACCATTGCTCTTTCGAAATCGCATCCAACCATGAAGCAACTTCAGGATTGTTCTCGATAAATTCCTTGTATCTAATGTCGAAATTTATCTTTGAACATGTGTACCCTGCAAAAAACCATGACATATGCATTGGTTAGTGAATTTCATCAACGTTTTCTTCAAATGGTTGAAAATGTGAGTAATTATATCGTACATTACCTAATTTCATCAACGTTTTCTTCAATTCCACATTCCTAAAACGGGTATTGAAGTTGCTTCCGATGTGACGTAGACAAAATACATGATAAGCATATGGAGGCTGCCACCCTCCGTGATCTTTCACCGCCCTTATGATGCTTCGATGACGATCGGATATTAGACAAATACCATGCCTATGTGTGACATGAAAACGTAAAAGGCTAAGAAACCAAGACCAATCATCCAACCTCTCACCTGGAGGAACAACAACAAAGTCAATAGGGATGGGCTCAGAAATTATTTACAGTATGAAGTGGCAAAGAAGGGTCACATGCTTTCACATACTCCAAAGCAAAATTATTTACTCACCTGGAGGAACAACAGCAAAGGCAATAGGGAGCATCTCCATCCTGAGATGTTGCAATCAATAGCAGCACCTCTTCCTGAGTGCCGTCAATTTGAATTATAGGCTATAAACCCGACGTTGGTATCAAGCTTGAACACAGTCATATACTTCAGCCAATTCACAACTGATTTCTCCCAGTCACCAAACAACTTAACGATGGCCTTCATTTTTGCCTTCCAGGCCTTCCTGTACGTTATGTTGTATCCATATGTTCCCTGTATCCTCTCCTGTATCAGAGCTGGTCTTGTGGATGGATCTTCTTTTAACATATCTGGAAAAAAAAATTAACTTTACCATATTCTCAATTAATCTGAATCATTAAATACACAGTAGAATACATACTCATTATAGCCGCACAAATGACATTTGAATCCAACTGTCTATGATCCTGTGCTAGGCCTTGATTTAGGCATGTGTGACCTTGACCCCATTTACGGACCACCCAATTAGCTCCCTTATTCGGCTTAATTGCCCTCATATACCATGGACAATCGTCAGCATGGTTTTTACACTTCATAACAAATCTTGACTCGTCGCTTTTTTCAACTATGGTTGTCCTGCGCCCCTTCATACAATGTATCTTCACAGCATGTTGCAATTCTGGTTTGGACCCAAATTC
>NW_026896830.1:0-105684 GCF_033153095.1 Gastrolobium bilobum | reverse complement strand
GCTTTATTTGAGAGACTGTTTCATGAGGAATACTTTCCCAGGGATGTCCGGGAAGCTAAACAGGGTGAATTTGAAATATTGATGCTTATGTGACAAAGTTTAATGATTTGGTGAAATTTGCCAATTATGGGGGCGTACTGCCTACCCCTGAGTTTCTTTCTGCTAAATTTCAGAGGGGTTTGAATGAGAAAATTGCGAAGAGGATGTCTAATACTGTTGTGAGAAACTTTGCAGATCTTGTGACCCAGTGTAAACGGGTTGAAAGTGTCTACAACAGATATCCAAAATCTGGTTCTTTGAGGACATCTGCTCCTCCCGGCAATAATAACAGAGGTGGCTACCATCAAAACAATAATAGAGGTGGGGGGTTGCAAGTAAGACAACCCCCAGGTCAGTTTAAAAAGGGTGGTGGTCAGAGAAGTGGGAATAATGACAGAAATTCTGCTCCTCGTTGTGATAAGTGTAACAGGTTTCATCAAGGGCCTTGTACTGTTAATCAGGTGACTTGTTTCAGATGTGGAAAGGTTGGGCATTATGCCAACAATTGTCAGAGCAATACTGGGCAGGCTGCGAATCTGCAGACCTTGCCAGCTGCACCTACAGTTGGGCGTGTTTATACTACTAATGCACAGCAGACGACGAAGGCGCCAAATTTGGTAAAAGGTACAATTTTCATTTCTAATATTGATTTATCTGTTTTATTTGATTCTGGAGCTACGCACTCGTTCGTGGCGGAATATGTGGCTAAGGGGTTGGATTAAAAGTATCACGGATGATTCCCCCTATGCGTATTACTACGGCTACAGGGGAGGTTAGTGATTCCTCCTTCATTTGCAAAGAGGTCGGGTTTGTCTACGAAGGCAGGGGTTACACTATTGACTTAATTATATTGCCCCTGGCCTCTGTTAATTTGATATTGGGCATGGATTGGTTATCTCAAAACTGTGCAATGATTGATTGCTGTGGCAAGAGGTTGATATTGTCTCATGAGAAGCCCTCGGTTACTCCGTCTCCCTTTTTATCTATGTGCAATGCTATTAAAGCCTTGAAGGCTGGGGATCAGGGTTATATTTTCTTGGGTGGTCTAGTGGGTGGCAAGGAGATTGAAATTTCTACGATTCCGGTGGTTAATGAGTTTTGCGGATGTATTCCCTGATGAGATACCGGAATTTCCACTTGAGAGAGAGATTGAATTTTCTATTGAATTGTTGCCCGGTGTGGGGCCTATTTCATTGGCTCCATACCGGATGGCGCCACTTGAGTTAGCTGAGTTGAAGAAACATATAGAGGAGTTGTCTGCAAAGGATTTTATTAGGCTGAGTGTGTCCCCGTGGGGAGCACCTGTGATCTTTGTGAAAAAGAAGGATGGAAGCATGAGACTGTGTACTGATTACCGGAAATTGAATAAAGTTACGGTTAAGAACAGGTACCCATTGCCGCGTATTGATGACTTGTTGTATCAGTTGAGGGGTGCCTGCGTGTTTTCAAAGATTGATCTCCGGTCCGGATACCATCAGATTCGGATTAGGCCAGAGGATGTGCCTAAAACGGCTTTTCGTTCTAGATATGGACACTACGAGTATCAGGTGATTCCTTTTGGGCTTACAAATGCCCCGGCAGTGTTCATGGACTACATGAATCGTATTTTTAAACCGTATTTGGATCAGTTTGTGATCGTGTTTATCGACGACATCTTGATATACTCTAAGAACAGAGAGGAGCATGGTGAGCATTTGAGGACTGTGTTACAGGTGTTAAAGGATAAAAAGTTGTATGCGAAGCCGTCAAAGTGTGAATTCTGGTTATCTGAGATACAGTTTCTGGGTCATGTTATTTCTGAGAGGGGTGTTGCTGTTGACCCAAATAAAATTGATGCTGTTATGTACTGGGAACGACCAAAAACTGTTACTGAAATCCGCAACTTTCTGGGTCTTGCTGGATATTATCGGAGGTTTATTGAGGGGTTTTCTACAATGGTATTGCCATTGACCTAATTGACACGAAAGGATACTCCTTTTGTGTGGACTCAGGAATGTGAGAGTTGTTTTCCGAGCCTTAAAGAGAAATTGACTCCTGCTCCTGTGTTGACCCTCCCCGATCCGGAAGGTGAGTTTGAATTATATTGTGATGCTTCCAAGAAAGGTTTGGGGTGTGTGTTGATGCAAGAAAGGAGAGTTGTTGCTTATGCTTCGAGGCAGTTGAGGCCTCATGAAGAGAATTATCCGACACACGATTTGGAGCTTGCTGCCATAGTATTTGCCTTGATAATTTGGAGGCATTTTCTGTATGGGATGAAATTTGCTGTGTTCAGTGATCACAAGAGTCTAAAGTATTTGTTTGATCAGAAAGAGCTGAACATGAGACAACGGAGGTGGGTTGAATTTCTAAAAGATTATGATTTTGAGTTGAAATACAATCCGGGTAAGGCTAATGTGGTAGCAGATGCATTGAGTAGGAAGTCTGTCAGTGTATCCCAGTTGATGTTGTGGGATAATGAATTAATTGAGCAATTCTGTGACTTGAAACTGACAGATGTCTTTATTGGGAGTGTGGATGAATTCTGGACTACACGGGTTACAGATGGGTTGCATGAGAGCTGTCGGGTGGAAAATAAATTATATGAGAAGATTAAAGAAACACAGATACGGAACGACAGTGTCAAATATTTGAAAGGGCAGAGTGGAATATCTGTGAATGAGCAGGGATTGTTATTGTATCAGGGCAGAATTGTAGTGCCCAAGGAGTTAGCAGGAGAGGTAATGGTTGAGGCCCATAAGGGTCAGTTTGCTGTACACCCGGGTGCCACAAAAATGTATCAAGATCTGAAAATTAAGTTCTGGTGGCCTGGGATGAAGAAGGATGTGGCTGAATATGTGTCAAAGTGCTTGATTTGTCAGAAGGTTAAAATAGAACATCAGAGACCGGCAGGGTTACTTCAGCCGTTAGATATACCATAGTGGAAATGGGAGAGCATCTCCATGGATTTTGTTGTTGGTTTGCCTCGGACTCAGGCTGGTCATGATTCGATTTGGGTTATAGTGGACAGACTTACGAAGTCTGCACATTTTCTTCCAGTGCGAGTGGACTTTTCTACTGAGAAATTGGCAAAGTTATATGTGACAGAGATTGTAAGGCTCCACGGAATACCGGTTAGCATTGTGAGTGACCGGGATCCGAAGTTTACTTCTTGTTTTTGGGGAGCCTTGCAGCAGGCTTTTGGCACTCAGCTTCGGCTGAGCACTGCGTATCACCCGCAGACTGATGGTCAGACTGAGAGGACCATACAGACACTCGAGGATATGTTGAGAGCTTGTACACTTGAGCAGGGCACTGCTTGGGACATATATTTATCACTGGTAGAAATCTCTTATAATAACAGTTATCACTCCAGTTTGGGCATGGCTCCATATGAGGCATTGTATGGGCGTAGATGTCGTACTCCGACTTGTTGGACAGAGGTAGGCGATAAAGAGAGGTTTGGGCCGGATTTTGTGCAAGAAACTACAGCACAGATTGAAATGATCAGAGAAAAACTTAAACAGGCACAGAATCGGCAGAAAAGTTACTATGATAATAGACACAGACCGCTTGAATTTGAAGAAGGTGATCATGCGTTTGTACGGTTATCTCCAGTTACCGGTGTTGGACGTGCATTGGGCGTGAGGAAGCTGAGTCCTCGCTTTATTGGTCCGTATCAGGTAATGAAAAGAGTAAGACCAGTGGCCTATCAGCTTGCCTTGCCCCCACAGTTGTCAAATCTGCACGATGTTTTCCATGTATCGCAGCTACGGCGTTACATTCCGGATGAATCACATGTGGTGATACCGGACGACATTGAAATCAGAGAGAATTTGAAGGTTCCTATAGGTCCTAGTGAGGTCCTTGACCGCAGTGAAAAGAAGCTTAGAAGCAAAGTGATTCCAATGCTTAAAGTTCAATGGGAAGGACGTACAACTGAGGAGGCTACTTGGGAGCGGGAGGATGAGATTCTCCGGCTATATCCTGAGTTAGCGGACAGGTATGATTTAATTTTGCGGACAAAATTCTAAAAAGTTGGGGTGAATATAACACCTCACAATTTTAAATCAAGTAATTAAAATATTAAGTGAGCAATCAAGTGATGGATTAGTGAAAATCCTAAAGATTAGGCCAAAATACAAAGAAAGGGCAAAACGGTAATTAGCCAACACGCAACCCTAGGAAGATAAAAATTGAGTAGAAGGTCTCAGATGGTAAAAATAACCCTGGAAATGGGTTCAGAACGAAAAATTGAGTGGACAGGCAAGTTTCAGAAAAATCAGTGAATAGTGTTTTCACGGGTAAAAATACCGCGGTACGATTGCACCGTAAAACGTGCCGATTGAGTTTTGAGCTCTAGGTTTCAAATATGAGTTATAAATGGTTTGTTGAGTTAGGAAATATGATTTTGATGAAATTTGATGGAATTGAGTCATTTTGGGAAAAATTGATGAATAGTGATTTTCGGTGTAAAAATAGTGCGGTATAATTGTACCGATAAGCGTGAAAATTTTATCAGTATTTTTAGGAAACAAAAATATGACATGAACAAGAAACATATGTAGGTCATGAATTTGTGGCTGTAACTAGTGATTGATTAAAGTAAATCGCGTGTGGGACCCACCTATGGTTTAAGTGACTCAAAAGTCTCAATTTTATGACACTTTCTCTCTCCATTTCCTTCTCCTTCCCGTGAAACAGCAGCCCCCCCCCCCCCCCTTTTGGTGCCATTTTTGGTTTGATTTTCTTTTCTCCATAACTACATCATTTCTTAACTAAATCAAGTGATTTTTGTGTTGAAATTCAATGGAAATCACCTTCTAAACACATTGGTACCACTCTTGAGCCTTGAAACTCTCTCTTTGGTGAGATATTGGCCATTTACAGCCACGGAATTTTGGAGAAAAATGGTGTTCATGGAGTTGTTTGGAGCTCCAATGGTTTAGGATAGCTTGGAGGAGTCTTGTGCCAAGCTTTTGAGTAAGTTTCTTCACCATTTTAACGGTTTAATTCTTGGATTGAATTCATGAACCCTAAGGGGGAATTTGATGATTTGTGTTGTTAGAGAGCTCAATTGGAAAATGTGTATTAGATGATAATGCCTTAGAATGATGTATTAATGCTAGAAATGCGATGAAATTTATTGGTGAAAATTGATGAATTTAACTTAGAAAAATTTGGTGATCATGACTTTGAACTTGTGAATTTTGATGTTGAGACTTTGGTTGATGAATTGGGTTATGATAATATGATGATATAATAGGTTGTGTGAGAATTGGAATGATTAAAATTGAATGGAAATCCTAGAATTGCCATAGGTTGCAATTTAGTCTTTAAAGGAAAAATAGGGAATTGATGTTGTTGGAAATTATTTGAGTGATGAATTATGTGTTAAAAAGGTAATTGATGGGTTGTGTGGTGTTGGCAAGTGGAAGGATCAATACAAAAATAATAAGTGGCTTAGTTGGCATAAAGAACCTAGAGTGAAACATGTCCGAATAGGTAAAAACGTAAAGTTTGGAAATTGGCTAAGTGAGTTTATGGGAACTCCTTAGTATCTTATAATAAGTAATGTGAGTTATAAAAATAGTTTGAATAAGTCTTCCGCAAGAGTTTACAGTTACGGTCACAACTTTTAATTATTACGCTTTTTATGTTTTAAATGCTCGCGTAATAATCGGAAAAAGTTTATTCGCATTTTTATAAATGAACTGCTGTGATTGTAACTGCGCTTAATATCATAATTAATGTTAACAATACCGGTGTACAACGGGCTGTTACAGTGTGCTTTGCTAGTTGTTACTGAAGTATATAAATGATGTATCTTCACTTGCAGAGAAGAACTTGCATTGGAGAGAAGAACTTGCAATGGTTCAAGGTTTCAGCTTTTGGTGCTGCAAGTGAAAGAACTTGCATTGGAAAGGAGAAGAAGAAAGAAAAAAAACTGAAGGTACCTCAACGATGTTGTTTTTGGTCCGACGTGGAATGTGAGTCAACCACTTAACAGTACACGTCAGACACGTTAGTGACGCCGTCATAGCTCAACTAACAGAATGATTAACGTGGCACTATTTTTCTAAAATTAAGGACCAAAATGAGCTTTTTTTATTGTTGGGGACCAAAAGGGATTTCGTGAATATTGTCAGGGACGAAAAATGGTATTTACTCATAATATATTAATCTTATATCACTAACGGATTGAATATTAGGCCCCTGATAATCCCAAGAGGTCTAGAATTCAACTTCAACCAGGTAACTCATCTATAAATAAGGGGTTAAGCCAACCAAGTACATTCTCTGAACTCCATACTCTCTTAGTTGTCGTTGTGTACACATCTCACGCCTTTGGCTATACGTCATTATTATTGTGCACAATTACATACTATCCCTTGCGGCGTCTCTTCAATCATGAATATTGATTCAAGATATAATTACCAACCATGGACATCCTAAACCTCTCCGATTGAACAAATTGATAGTTACTTTTTCAGTTATCATTGATATCAATTTGATAGTTGATAACAATTTTATATTTACTTAATTAATATGTTATTTTCCAATTTTTGAATTATAATTGATATCAATACCAACAGAATGCCATATAATGGAAAACATTTGATTATAATTAATATCAAATTATCGACTGAGATAATTCCACTCAATTTCCCGTGTGAATATAACACACCGCCAAAACAAACCGTGCCATAGTGCGTGTCTTTTCAAGGTTTTTTTTTTAATATAAGGCCAAAAATGATAAATTTATGTGCATAAGATTTCCCAACTTGCAAGAACAAATGTAAGATGTAACATCCCAAGTGTTGACAATTGTGTGGTTAGTGGAAGAGCTAATGTACAATTGAATGTATGGTTAGTGGAAGAGCTAGCATACTATCAGCGGGAGGGGTACATGAATGAATCGAATAACACCGGAAAGAGAGGGATTCCAGAGATTGTGCTGGTATAGGACAGCACAGTTGAGGATAGCTTATAAGAATTAATTAGTACTACCTATACTAACAAGATGCATCTACTTTTCGGTAGCCCAGATCGGAAGAACTCCACAGTTAAGCGTGCTTGACTTGGAGCAATTCAGGGATGGGTGACCTCCTGGGAAGTTTTCCCGGGAAGTGTGCGAGTGAGGACAAAGCACGCTGAAAAATCTCGTGTTAGTGTGTGGGGATAGTCGTTGATGCTTGCAAGTGGTCGGGCGTTACATAAGAGTTACATTATAACAAAGAGGTTGTTTTCCTCATCCAATCCATAATTTTACCTTGGTTCCATACTCAACTTTATTCATTTTTTTTACAATTATATTTTTTTGTGAGAATTTTCGGGTAAGATTTAATTCAAGATTTATTAATCAAGTTTTTTCGAAAGAAATAGTGTCCATATCTGTTAGTATATGGACGTCCTAGAGACAATATTTTGATTAGATTATGACATATGTGGACCTTTTATATTGTCGCAAAAAAATAAAAGCACTTTTTATCCTGTTTCATATTTTGTCTCAATATTATTGTTAATATTTTATATGAGTAACTGGATCAACCCCTTGGAATAGAACAAATATCTCTTGAGTATCTGTGACGAGATCACGATCATGAGGATTCAAGGATACCCCACGTTTATTCCTAATTTTATGTTCCTAGTCTAGAGACCCTGAGAATGGGGATCAGTGATCTCGGGTAAGACTAGCACGGCTTATCTACTTGTATTTGGATACAAGGTAAAGACCTCTTGTGCTACGGATATGGAGATGTCTTAGCTAAAGTCGTAGGTGGACCTATAAGGGTATAGCTCGCACTGAACAGACCCACAAAGAGACTCTATGAGGAAATCTCACAGATAGTATCATTAGAGTAGTCTCTTTATATTTGGGTATGTCTTTCCTTAGACCAGAAGTTATTACCTAGACTATGTTCTAGAAAGCATGCTTTGATTGTATAACTCGTCTGCCTAAAACAAGGAGACTGATAGGTACATTGTTGGGCTTGTCCTGAAAGAGCACAGGGCTAGGGTGATAAGCTGAAGGAATTCGTCAAATCTCTGTGAGAGATTAGGTTATCTGTAAACCGGAGAAATCGGGATGACATTAACTAGGACTCGGGAATCTATGCATAGTAAAAGAGATCATGAGATGATTTGTCTTTAGAGTCAGTAAATTGAAGATTCCCTATTTTGAATAAAGCTTTCCCTAAACCGCAAGGGTTGATACATTTCCTTACCCTAGGTTTAATGGGAATTTAACCGAGACGAAAGGAAATCTATACGGTAACCAAATATGTGTAATAGGATGATTATGTCATTAACCTAACTAGCTCTGAGGCAACAAAGCATTGCTAGTGCTCTGTGTTGTCATTAGATGAGTTATGGGCTTGTTGGGTCCAAGCTCATTTATGTCAGTGGCTATGTTGGGCTAATGGGTCACACACTCACACCTTATTGTCATGATAATATAGCATTAAAGGTATTGGGCCTAATAATGGTTGTTAGCCCAAGAAGAAGTTTGGAAGCCCACCAAAAGGGCGCATGGATCATATAATGGGCTTGGATGGTCCAAGACATTATTAATTAATTTAATTAGTTAAATTAATTATCAAATATTTAAATTTTGAATTTTGAAATACAAATTTTGAATTTGAAATTTGAAATTTGAATGTAGAGTTTAGAATTTAAATTTTGAATTTGAATTTTGAATTTAAATGTTTGAATGTTTGAATTTAAATGTTTGAATTTGAATTTGAATTGGCTATGAAAAGTTGTTTCATAACAAAAGGATAAGGTAAGATCTTGTTGGAACAAATCCCAAGTATCAAGAGGAGATCTTTGAGCATCATCCAAGGCTGATTTGAGGCGCTGATTTTGGGGTCTTGTGATGGTCATAGGATCAACCAAATGAGCTCCAATAAGATTTGGTTTGTTGAGAGAATAAGTGAGTGAGTTTGTTCAAGTTTGAATGCAACTGCTCAACGTATCTGGACTGTTTTGAGGCTGAATGGGGCGCACCATATGGCTGGTCATATGATGGTTGTTAAGTCAGATTTTTGTTGAGATATGCACTTGATATCATGAGGATATGATAGGAGGTTGTTGGCAAGATTTGATTTGCAATAACTCCACTCATTCCTCTCCTAGTGTGCGCTACATAGGGCTGATTTTTGAGTGAAGAAATCAGATTTTTATTCACTCATTCTCTCATCTCCTTTGGTCATCCTTTTGTGAGGTTTTTCTTAAGAGAATTTTGAAAATTACCTAGCACTTTCTAAGTAAATTCCATGCGCCACTTTTGTGTTTTTTCTTGCTGAAAATTCACTCAACTAAACACCTTGAAACCTTGCCTCCTACCTCTCCATTAGGGACGCCTAGCTTGCCTCCCTTGGTGTTCGTTGGTGGCCTTGAAGAAGAGTTCTTCCATCTTGACAAAGGGTGGTGTGGATCAACATTAGAGGGCTTGTATCTTCAAGCCTCACCTTGATCATCTTCAAGTTTTGGAAAGCAAACAAGGTAACATCCATGTCCTAAAGCATGTTTCTTGATATGGTATGTGTAATTCCGCTTTGAAAATTTTGTTTTCATCCTCACATTCCTACGACCTTCAAGACCATTTTTCTTTCAATATCATTATAAAAAAAGAAAGTACTCAAATAAAAGATTACAATATACAATTTATGTGAGTGTAATATATGTTGTGAGACAAATAAAATGGGACTTACCAATTTTTAAAATAAAAAAAGAAAAAAGAAAAAAAAAGAGCACATTTTTTCATGTGAATGTAATGTAAGAGATAAATCTAAATCTCATGCAATATAAAAAAATATGATATATATGTCGTAAGACAAATAAAGTAGAACTCACTAATTTTTAAAATAAGAAAAAAATTAGGAATATCTTTTTATGTAAATGTAATATGAGAGATAAATCTCATACAACATAAGACCCATGATTAATATCGTAAAGTATCTGTAATGAATTAATCGGATATTATCTATCGAGCGACACATTCTCACTTTGACTTATATATAGGTTAATAATTGACTTGAGCCCCACGTCATAAAATCAAAGAAGTTATTGAAATTGTTACTAAAATCTTTTAATAAAAAATTAATCCACATGATTAAAAAAAAACTGTCTTAACTGTCGTTTCAACCGAATGCCTATTATTCAAAAAAATTTAAAATCGAAAATCAAGTAAAAATTACAATTATAAAGGTTATATAATACACCTTAGTTGCAATACCTCTGTTCCCAGGGGCGAATCCAGGGGTGCTAGGGTTGGCGGCCGCCCCACTCAAAATTTGAAGAAATTTTTAAACATAAGTATAATGCAAGAAATTTTAATTTTTCTCTCCATTAATGTGAAGTAATTTTCTCCCACCGCAGAGAATTTATAGAGTATAACACCTCGTAAATCTAAATATGAAATTATATGCTATAATGTGGGTTAGAAGAGAAGGATTAACGAAAATCCGAAAATTAAGGCCAAACTGTGTGAAAAGGGCAAAATGGTAAATTACCAAACATGTATCCCTAGGCATGAAAAATTGAGTAGAAGACCTCAAATGATAAAAATAATGCCGGAAATGGATTCAGGACGAAAAATCGAGTGGATAGGCAAGTTTCGAAAAATTTAATGAATAGTGATTTTTCCGGTGTAAAATACTGCGGTATAATTGCACCGATAAGAGTGAAATTTTTATCAGTATTTTTAGGAAACAAAAATATGTCATGGACCAGAAAAATATGTAGATTATGAATTTGTGATCGGAATTAGGTGATTGATTAAAGTTAAATCGCGTGTGCGACCCACTAATGGTTTAAGCGACTTAAAAGTCACAATTACATGACATTCTCTCTCCATTTTTCTTCTCCTCTCCCGTGAGTTTCTCATTTTCCATAGCCATGACCTTGAATCCTTTCTTCCTCTTGCAACTTCTTCATTTCTTGACCGATTCAAGTGATTCTTGGCTTGAAATTTGTTGGAAACAACCTTCCTAATCCATTGGTAGTAGTATTAAGCCATGAAAACCACCACATCTTGAGAAAAACCCCATATTCAGCGACGATTTTGGAGGATTTTGGAGAATTTTTGGGGGTCTTTGGGTTGAATCATTGCTTGGAGACCAATCCCTAGGATCATTGGAAGCTATTGGTGGTAAGGTTTCTCACCCTCACTTTGTTTTAAATGAGATCATATAATGGTTAGGGTTTTGATGATGTATGATGAATGGGGGTAGTTTGGAACCTTTAATGGTGTTGTCCCTTTTTAATTTATTGCTTGTGATGATGTATAGTGATGATTTATGCAATAAAATTTATAGTAATATTGGATTTTGTAACTTAGTGAAAATTGATGAAAATGTGGGTTGTGATCATGAATGTATTGGTTGAAAATTGTTGATTGTTGGTTGGTATGTATAAATGGTAGGATTATATGAAGTGAATAATTGTTAGAATGGATGAAAAACCTTGGGAGTACCATCTAGTGAGGAATTCGAACCATGTAATGGTTGGAAGAAATTATGGAGGTGAAAAATGTGTACAATTGATGGTTGGTAATGTGTAAATAATACGATTATATGATGAGTGTGAGTGTGGAATTGGATTGAATACCCCTAGGTTGATGGGAATGAAGAATTCGACCTATTGAGGTCATCGATGGTTAGATGATGTAAAAATGATATGGTTGATGTTATATGATCGTGATTGGTGTTTAAATGAATGGTAGGTTGGTTTGATGTAGTGAAATTGAAAGGAGGAATGTTGGATGTGTTGTGTGTGTGAGATTTTAACCATATTGAAGGAAATAAGGAAAATGATGTGAAAAGGTGGTATAACCAATGAGTGATGCCTTAGTGCATAAATGATGATTTAGTTTAGTGACTAAAATGGTTGAAGTAATTGGATTAAACGTAGTTGGCCATTAGGCCTAAGTTGTTTTGTTGAGAATTATTGTATTTAAAAGTGAATTGGTTGTCTTGAAATTGTGTTGATGATCATGTTGATTGATCATTATAGGTTTCCTCTCTCGGACTCAATAGAGGAGAATCAAGCTTGGAGCTTACGTTGAGGAGCATTGGCTTCGGAATGAGGTAAACCTTTGGAACTTGGGTTTTATTCCCTCGTGTGTTCCACCACACCTAGTGGAAGGTCGTGGTTTGATTTGATGCCTTTGATTATATGTAAATGTATGTTCATGCATTATTGACATGATTGTGTGACATGCTTGGAGCATGTTGTGTGATATAATTGTGATCTCTGGCCAGTAGATGTGTGTTGGTTTGGACTTCCGCTGGAGATATCCTTTGGGGATTCCGGTCTGGTTGTTGTCGTGGGGCCGACTCTGGGAGCGGTACCAGGATGATCCAAACGTGGGACTTCCGCTGGATAGGGCTCATGAGGAGTTCCAGTTGGATTTTGCCATGGGGTCGTCTCAATCATGGGAGAGGCACTAGGAAGATTCCGGGAGTTATATGATGGGGTCCTTTAAGGGAATCCTGATGTGGATGTCCTTGGATTTGTGCCCAGTTGTTGTTGTGTGATATATGATCATTGTATGCACATTGAGTGAGACATGGGGTGGAGTGATCCTCTAGTACCCTTGGTTTACTGAGATATATTTGTATATCTCACCCCGCGTTTGGGGACATCATTTCAGGTCTTGCTGAGCATGGTGGATCTCCGGGCAAGAGGCCCGTGTAGTGGAGGAGTAGAGCGTGAGGTGCATTTGGAGAGTATGACATATTGAAGGATTCCATTTGATGTACATAGCATAGTATTTAATATTTTGGACTTAGGTTATGAACTTGTTGCATGTGGATATTGCCATGCTCTTATATATTTATGACCATATGTTAAGTTCTTTCAGATTGATGTATAGTTATACCTCTTGTTATTTTTGTATTTGGGTGAGCATGGGACTTGTCCATGGCCACATAATAGTATTTTGAGGCATTGGAGGACTTGAGTTGTAAATAAACTATTGGTTGTGTAAAATGGCCATGATATTGCAAATGGTTGTAATGATGCATTGGTTAATGAATATGCATGATGGAAGGGCTTAGAGCCTACATTAGGACATGTGTAAAGTGTATAATAAGTATCAAGGTGTTAGGAGTATGTTACACCACTCATTTTGGGTCTAAAAAGCTGTCATCTGTCATTTTTACTGCATAGTAATCGATTACTTTTCACTGATAATCGATTACCTGCAACAGGGGACGAAAAATTGAGCTTCTGTCCTCAAAGTAATCGATTACCAGAGCATTGGTAATCGATTACCTAGTTCAGTAATCGATTACCAATCTCTGGTAATCGATTACCAGAAAACAGGGGAGCCCAATTTGAGGTTCTGACTTCTACAGTAACCTTTGGTAATCGATTACCTCAAGGTGGTAATCGATTACCACAGTGTAAATTTTGAAAATGTGTTTTTATAAACTCTAAAATAAATGGTATTGCTTAGAGAGATTATATTTGGTATGTTTTATGTTTCCGCGAGCTTTGCATTTACAATTATTGCGTTGTTTTAATTGATTACGGAAATGGTTAATGTTTAAAGCAAAGAATGTAAGAAAGGAAAAAGTTTACCCGTAATTTAAGTAACTCAATTACTGTGATTGTAACTGCGCTTAATACCATATGCAATGATAACATTACCGGTACGTAACGGGCTGTTACATAGAGCTTCTTTATATTCTCAGGTCCTATATCTATCGAAACCCCTCTAACTCTGATTGCTTTTTTTCTCCCTCCAAGAAAGTTAACGAAATGAACAAAACAAAAAAAGAAGAGTAAATACTCTTTTTAGGCCTCAGCAAATTTCACGATGCCTGCTTTAGTCCCTAGCAAATAAAAAGGCTATTCGTGGTCCCTAAGAAATTCAAAATGGACTCATTTTAGTCCTTTTGAGGGACTAATGTGAGTCTTTTTTGAATTTATGAGGGACCACGATTTCAACTAAATGAGTCCATTTTGAATTTCTTAGGGATCACAAATAGTCTTTTTATTTGCTAGGGACTAAAGCGGGCATCGTGAACTTTGCTGAAGACCAAAAATGATATTTACTCAAAAAAGAATGAGAAAGAGTACAGTAACATGATTAGATCTTGTCAAATTGAAAAGTAAGCTCTTGGTTTAGTTTGAGAGTTTTAGAGAGAGTTAAGAGATAGAGAAAAGAAAGTCATGATTATCAAATCCAAGATTTAATGTTTTATTGTCTTTTTTTGCTTTAACAAAAAATAGGTTTATTTAAGATTACATCACAGTGTTGGGAGTATCAGTGACCACCAATAGAGCTACATGATTTCTCTTAGTTCAAATTCTTTTAGCTACGTGGCGCTTGTTTGTTGGCACAGACCTGGTGGTAACAATTAGCATATAGAATTAACATTAAATTATGGGGAAAGATCTGTTTACCATTTTTTTTACGAATTACACTAAATATGACCAGTCATACACTCTTGATTAAAGTATGACGGTCAGACACAGTGTAGTTTGTAAGAGTTTCTAAACAAAAAGTTTATAAATATAACCTTCCCCCTTAAATTATAGTTTAAATTTCGACTTCAGTTTCAACTTTTATTATGCTTAGATGTTAGCACAAATCTTCCCATCCATGAATAAAAATAAGAAGTCCGAGAGTCTTATGAAAGAATGAACCTTATTCTTTCAATCCCTCTCCTTTTCTGATGATTTGTGACAGAGAGGGAAGTGAGGGACATAAGGGTTTTGGTGATTGTGCTTCTTGGTAATTTGTCTCTTCTGATTTATCTTTGTCATTTTTTCTTGTTGAGCTAACAGTGAGTAAATAGAAAAAGAGGTTAAGAAATGAGAGGGGTCTGCTTTTAATTATCTATTTAGATTATAGTAATTAGTACATACTTTTTGTGAAATCTAAACATTTGCTCTCTTCTCTTTTTCTTTGTTTTCTTTGCATAAAAAATGTTCATTTTAGGGGTTGAAAAGGTGTAATTTTTTTCAAATTGATAGTAGATTTTACTGTGACATCTTCCACCTCTCTCTATGTCTCTGTCTTCTTCTTTCTATCTATAACAAGTTAAAAGAGGTATTTATGAGTTATGTTCTCTGGATTGGTGTTTTGGCCTCCCACATATTGTGGTTGAAGAGAGGAACAAATATTTAATTTTTCATATTTTGGCCTCTCATATATTATAATTGAAGAGAGAAATAAATGTTTAATTTTTAGCTCCCCACAGGAAAAATTCCTAGGTCTGCCACTGTCAGTTCCGTAGATAAATTGTTGTGCATTGAATATGAAATTGTTACAATACAATTCTTAGTGGAAATTATTTCATGGATTTTACAAATTAAACTATTTCATGAAAGGTATTTAATTTGAACTTTGATTAAAAAAAACATGAAACCAATAATATTTAGAAAAAAATCAAGAATTTTGTGCACCAAAATTTGTCTTTTTTTACCCACAAGATTAATGGGATACGGATCCACTAGATTAACTAGTGTATCTATTTAACAAGATCATATTATGTGAAAATATGAAAAAAAAATAATCATTTATTGTCAATAGACAATAATTAAAATGACAATGCTATCTTTTGTTATTTATGAGCTTTATCATTAAACGTGTTATCAATTGATTTGTGGAATGACTAAAAATTTTCATTATCATGTTAAGAAGGGACATGAAAGGATCCATTCATACCGTATGGTGGTCATTGTCCACGGAAGTTCCAAACCCATCTTACTTATAAGTTCAAACAAACCAAAATATGGATGTTATTATTATTATTATTATCATTATTTACAAAATCCTTAACAATTTAAAGTATACAAGAAATTAAAGTAGCAAGTTTAAACCCCGTAAAAACAAAACAATTAAAAGTATACAAGAAATTATAGTAGCATGTTTAAGCCCCTAAAAACAAAAAGCAAAGAGTACAAGACCCTTAAAAACTTAAGGAACAAGACCAATGGAAAATCATAAGTGGGATGGCGTAACCTGTCCAATAAAATTTCATGGTAAAATGTATTGTTAAGCAATTGGATCTCTTCTTCTTGGACTAAGACTCCATTAGCCTCTCTCATCTGCAGCGAAAATAACTCTGGCCAAGTCATGGTGAGATCCTCATCTTCTTATTCCTCATGTTCGTGTGATTCTGAGCATAATTTATACAAGTTGATCACACATCTCTTTAAAATTGTTTTCTTGCATTCTCTGTTTTAGGTCGATAGGAATGTTAGTTCAGTGGAAGACATTCATGACGAACCAAGAAACCAAGTTGATTGTGGAGACAAGAGAATGAAGCTGGAGGTGGAGATTTCCAATAGAACTGAGTTCGTATATAAGGAACAAGAAGATGATGATCTCACCATGACTTGGCCACAGTTATTTTCATTGCAGATGAGAGAGGTTAACAGAGTCTTCGTCCAGGAAGTGCTTGTTTTTACATTTTAGTGATTCTGAGCATAAATTATACAAGTTGATCACACATCTCTTTAAAATTGTTTTCTTGTATTCTTTGTTTTAGGTCGATAGGAATGTTAGTTCAGTGGAAGACATTCATCACGAACCAAGAAACCAAGTTGATTGTGGAGACAAGAGGATGAAGGAGGTGGAGATTTCCAATATAACTGAGTTCGTACATGAGGAACAAGAAGATGATGATCTCACCATGACTTGGCAAGAGTTATTTTCGTTGCAGATGAGAGAGGCTAACAGAGTCTTAGTCCAAGAAGTGATTTTTTTTTTTACATTTTAGTGATTTTGAGCATAATTTATACAAGTTGATCACACATCTCTTTAAAATTGTTTTCTTGCATTCTCTGTTTTAGGTCGATAGGAATGCTAGTTCAGTGGAAGACATTCATCACGAACCAAGAAACCAAGTTGATTGTGGAGACAAGAGGATGAAGGAGGTGGAGATTTCCAATAGAAATGAGTTCGTACATGAGGAACAAGAAGATGAAGATCTCACCATGACTTGGTCAGAGTTATTTTCGTTGCAGATGAGAGAGGCTAACAGAGTCTTAGTCTAAGAAGTGATTTTTTT
Source organism: Gastrolobium bilobum (assembly GCF_033153095.1). Lineage (NCBI taxonomy): Eukaryota > Viridiplantae > Streptophyta > Magnoliopsida > Fabales > Fabaceae > Gastrolobium > Gastrolobium bilobum. The sequence continues at coordinate 88,636 of NW_026896830.1, read as the reverse complement.
TTTACATTTTAGTGAGTTTGAGCATAATTTATACAAGTTGATCACACATCTCTTTAAAATTGTTTTCTTGCATTCTCTGTTTTAGGTCGATAGGAATGCTAGTTCAGTGGAAGACATTCATCACGAACCAAGAAACCAAGTTGATTGTGGAGACAAGAGGATGAAGGAGGTGGAGATTTCCAATAGAACTGAGTTCGTACATGAGGAACAAGAAGATGATGATCTCACCATGACTTGGTCAGAGTTATTTTCGTTGCAGATGAGAGAGGCTAACGGAGTCTTAGTCAAAGAAGTGATTTTTTTAACATTTTAGCGATTTTGAGCATAATTTATACAAGTTGATCACACATCTCTTTAAAATTGTTTTCTTGCATTCTCTGTTTTAGCTCGATAGGAATGCTAGTTCAGTGGAAGACATTCATCACGAACCAAGAAACCAAGTTGATTGTGGAGTCAAGAGGATGAAGGAGGTGGAGATTTCCAATAGAACTGAGTTCGTACATGAGGAACAAGAAGATGATGATCTCACCATGACTTGGTCAGAGTTATTTTCGTTGCAGATGAGAGAGGCTAACAGAGTCTTAGTCCAAGAAGTGATTTTTTTTACATTTTAGTGATTTTGAGCATAATTTATACAAGTTGATCACACATCTTTTAATAATTGTTTTCTTGCATTCTCTGTTTTATGTCGATAGGAATGCTAGTTCAGTGGAACACATTCATCACGAACCAAGAAACCAAGTTGATTGTGGAGACAAGAGGATGAAGGAGGTGGAGATTTCCAATATAACTGAGTTCGTACATGAGGAACAAGAAGATGATGATCTCACCATGACTTGGCCAGAGTTATTTCGTTGCAGATGAGAGAGGCTAACGGAGTCTTAGTCCAAGAAGTGATTTTTTTTTTACATTTTAGTGATTTTGAGCATAATTTATACAAGTTGATCACACATCTCTTTAGAATTGTTTTCTTGCATTCTCTATTTTAGGTCGATAGGAATGCTAGTTCAGTGGAAGACATTCATCACGAACCAAGAAACCAAGTTGATTGTGGAGACAAGAGGATGAAGGAGGTGGAGATTTCCAATAGAACTGAGTTCGTACATGAGGAACAAGAAGATGATGATCTCACCATGACTTGGTCAGAGTTATTTTCGTTGCAGATGAGAGAGGCTAACGTAGTCTTAGTCCAAGAAGTGATTTTTTTTTACATTTTAGCGATTTTGAGCATAATTTATACAAGTTGATCACACATCTCTTTAAAATTGTTTTCTTGCATTCTCTGTTTTAGGTCGATAGGAATGCTAGTTCAGTGGAAGACATTCATCACGAACCAAGAAACCAAGTTGATTGTGGAGACAAGAGGATGAAGGAGGTGGAGATTTTCAATAGAACTGAGTTCGTACATGAGGAACCAGAAGATGATGATCTCACCACGACTTGGCCATAGTTATTTTCGTTGCCGATGAGAGAGGCTAACGGAGTCTTAGTCCAAGAAGTGATTTTTTTTACATTTTAGCGATTTTGAGCATAATTTATACAAGTTGATCACACATCTCTTTAAAATTGTTTTCTTGCATTCTCTGTTTTAGGTCGATAGGAATGCTAGTTCAGTGGAAGACATTCATCACGAACCAAGAAACCAAGTTGATTGTGGAGACAAGAGGATGAAGGAGGTGGAGATTTCCAATAGAACTGAGTTTGTACATGAGGAACAAGAAGATGATGATCTCACCACGACTTGGCCATAGTTATTTTCGTTGCAGATGAGAGAGGCTAACGGAGTCTTAGTCCAAGAAGTGATTTTTTTTACATTTTAGTGATTTTGAGCATAATTTATACAAGTTGATCACACATCTTTTAATAATTGTTTTCTTGCATTCTCTGTTTTAGGTCGATAGGAATGCTAGTTCAGTGAAACACATTCATCACGAACCAAGAAACCAAGTTGATTGTGGAGACAAGAGGATGAAGGAGGTGGAGATTTCCAATAGAACTGAGTTCGTACATGAGGAACAAGAAGATGATGATCTCACCATGACTTGGTCAGAGTTATTTTCGTTGCAGTTGAGAGAGGCTAACGTAGTCTTAGTCCAAGAAGTGATTTTTTTTACATTTTAGCGATTTTGAGCATAATTTATACAAGTTGATCACACATCTCTTTAAAATTGTTTTCTTGCATTCTCTGTTTTAGGTCGATAGGAATGCTAGTTCAGTGGAAGACATTCATCACGAACCAAGAAACCAAGTTGATTGTGGAGACAAGAGGATGAAGGAGGTGGAGATTTCCAATAGAACTGAGTTCGTACATGAGGAACAAGAAGATGATGATCTCACCACGACTTGGCCATAGTTATTTTCGTTGCCGATGAGAGAGGCTAACGGAGTCTTAGTCCAAGAAGTGATTTTTTTTACATTTTAGCGATTTTGAGCATAATTTATACAAGTTGATCACACATCTCTTTAAAATTGTTTTCTTGCATTCTCTGTTTTAGGTCGATAGGAATGCTAGTTCAGTGGAAGACATTCATCACGAACCAAGAAACCAAGTTGATTGTGGAGACAAGAGGATGAAGGAGGTGGAGATTTCCAATAGAACTGAGTTCGTACATGAGGAACAAGAAGATGATGATCTCACCACGACTTGGCCATAGTTATTTTCGTTGCAGATGAGAGAGGCTAACGGAGTCTTAGTCCAAGAAGTGATTTTTTTTACATTTTAGTGATTTTGAGCATAATTTATACAAGTTGATCACACATCTTTTAATAATTGTTTTCTTGCATTCTCTGTTTTAGGTCGATAGGAATGCTAGTTCAGTGAAACACATTCATCACGAACCAAGAAACCAAGTTGATTGTGGAGACAAGAGGATGAAGGAGGTGGAGATTTCCAATAGAACTGAGTTCGTACATGAGGAACAAGAAGATGATGATCTCACCATGACTTGGTCAGAGTTATTTTCGTTGCAGATGAGAGAGGCTAACAGAGTCTTAGTCCAAGAAGTGATTTTTTTTACATTTTAGTGATTTTGAGCATAATTTATACAAGTTGATCACACATCTCTTTAAAATTGTTTTCTTGCATTCTCTGTTTTAGGTCGATAGGAATGCTAGTTCAGTGGAAGACATTCATCACGAACCAAGAAACCAAGTTGATTGTGGAGACAAGTGGATGAAGGAGGTGGAGATTTCCAATAGAACTGAGTTCGTACTTGAGGAACAAGAAGATGATGATCTCACCATGACTTGGTCAGAGTTATTTTCGTTGCAGATGAGAGAGGCTAACAGAGTCTTAGTCCAAGAAGTGATTTTTTTTACATTTTAGCGATTTTGAGCATAATTTATACAAGTTGATCACACATCTCTTTAAAATTGTTTTCTTGCATTCTCTGTTTTAGGTCGATAGGAATGCTAGTTCAGTGGAAGACATTCATCACGAACCAAGAAACCAAGTTGATTGTGGAGACAAGAGGATGAAGGAGGTGGAGATTTCCAATAGAACTGAGTTCGTACATGAGGAACAAGAAGATGATGATCTCACCACGACTTGGCCATAGTTATTTTCGTTGCCGATGAGAGAGGCTAACGGAGTCTTAGTCCAAGAAGTGATTTTTTTTACATTTTAGCGATTTTGAGCATAATTTATACAAGTTGATCACACATCTCTTTAAAATTGTTTTCTTGCATTCTCTGTTTTAGGTCGATAGGAATGCTAGTTCAGTGGAAGACATTCATCACGAACCAAGAAACCAAGTTGATTGTGGAGACAAGAGGATGAAGGAGGTGGAGATTTCCAATAGAACTGAGTTCGTACATGAGGAACAAGAAGATGATGATCTCACCACGACTTGGCCATAGTTATTTTCGTTGCAGATGAGAGAGGCTAACGGAGTCTTAGTCCAAGAAGTGATTTTTTTTACATTTTAGTGATTTTGAGCATAATTTATACAAGTTGATCACACATCTTTTAATAATTGTTTTCTTGCATTCTCTGTTTTAGGTCGATAGGAATGCTAGTTCAGTGAAACACATTCATCACGAACCAAGAAACCAAGTTGATTGTGGAGACAAGAGGATGAAGGAGGTGGAGATTTCCAATAGAACTGAGTTCGTACATGAGGAACAAGAAGATGAAGATCTCACCATGACTTGGTCAGAGTTATTTTCGTTGCAGATGAGAGAGGCTAACAGAGTCTTAGTCCAAGAAGTGATTTTTTTTTACATTTTAGTGAGTTTGAGCATAATTTATACAAGTTGATCACACATCTCTTTAAAATTGTTTTCTTGCATTCTCTGTTTTAGGTCGATAGGAATGCTAGTTCAGTGGAAGACATTCATCACGAACCAAGAAACCAAGTTGATTGTCGAGACAAGAGGATGAAGGAGGTGGAGATTTCCAATAGAACTGAGTTCGTACATGAGGAACAAGAAGATGATGATCTCACCATGACTTGGTCAGAGTTATTTTCGTTGCAGATGAGAGAGGCTAACAGAGTCTTAGTCCAAGAAGTGATTTTTTTTACATTTTAGTGATTTTGAGCATAATTTATACAAGTTGATCACACATCTCTTTAAAATCGTTTTCTTGCATTCTCTGTTTTAGGACGATAGGAATGCTAGTTCAGTGGAAGACATTCATCACGAACCAAGAAACCAAGTTGATTGTGGAGACAAGAGGATGAAGGAGGTGGAGATTTCCAATAGAACTGAGTTCGTACATGAGGAACAAGAAGATGATGATCTCACCATGACTTGGTCAGAGTTATTTTCGTTGCAGATGAGAGAGGCTAACAGAGTCTTAGTCCAAGAAGTGATTTTTTTTACATTTTAGTGATTTTGAGCATAATTTATACAAGTTGATCACACATCTCTTTAAAATTGTTTTCTTGCATTCTCTGTTTTGGGTCGATAGGAATGCTAGTTCAGTGGAAGACATTCATCACGAACCAAGAAACCAAGTTGATTGTGGAGACAAGTGGATGAAGGAGGTGGAGATTTCCAATATAACTGAGTTCGTACTTGAGGAACAAGAAGATGATGATCTCACCATGACTTGGTCAGAGTTATTTTCGTTGCAGATGAGAGAGGCTAACAGAGTCTTAGTCCAAGAAGTGATTTTTTTTACATTTTAGCGATTTTGAGCATAATTTATACAAGTTGATCACACATCTCTTTAAAATTGTTTTCTTGTATTCTCTGTTTTAGGTCGATAGGAATGCTAGTTCAGTGAAAGACATTCATCACGAACCAAGAAACCAAGTTGATTGTGGAGACAAGAGGATGAAGGAGGTGGAGATTTCCAATAGAACTGAGTTCGTACATGAGGAACAAGAAGATGATGATCTCACCACGACTTGGCCATAGTTATTTGCGTTGCCGATGAGAGAGGCTAACGGAGTCTTAGTCCAAGAAGTGATTTTTTTTACATTTTAGCGATTTTGAGCATAATTTATACAAGTTGATCACACATCTCTTTAAAATTGTTTTCTTGCATTCTCTGTTATAGGTCGATAGTAATTCTAGTTCAGTGGAAGACATTCATCACGAACCAAGAAACCAAGTTGATTGTCGAGACAAGAGGATGAAGGAGGTGGAGATTTCCAATAGAACTGAGTTCGTACATGAGGAACAAGAAGATGATGATCTCACCACGACTTGGCCATAGTTATTTTCGTTGCAGATGAGAGAGGCTAACGGAGTCTTAGTCCAAGAAGTGATTTTTTTTACATTTTAGTGATTTTGAGCATAATTTATACAAGTTGATCACACATCTTTTAATAATTGTTTTCTTGCATTCTCTGTTTTAGGTCGATAGGAATGCTAGTTCAGTGAAACACATTCATCACGAACCAAGAAACCAAGTTGATTGTGGAGACAAGAGGATGAAGGAGGTGGAGATTTCCAATAGAACTGAGTTCGTACATGAGGAACAAGAAGATGAAGATCTCACCATGACTTGGTCAGAGTTATTTTCGTTGCAGATGAGAGAGGCTAACAGAGTCTTAGTCCAAGAAGTGATTTTTTTTTACATTTTAGTGAGTTTGAGCATAATTTATACAAGTTGATCACACATCTCTTTAAAATTGTTTTCTTGCATTCTCTGTTTTAGGTCGATAGGAATGCTAGTTCAGTGGAAGACATTCATCACGAACCAAGAAACCAAGTTGATTGTCGAGACAAGAGGATGAAGGAGGTGGAGATTTCCAATAGAACTGAGTTCGTACATGAGGAACAAGAAGATGATGATCTCACCATGACTTGGTCAGAGTTATTTTCGTTGCAGATGAGAGAGGCTAACAGAGTCTTAGTCCAAGAAGTGATTTTTTTTACATTTTAGTGATTTTGAGCATAATTTATACAAGTTGATCACACATCTCTTTAAAATCGTTTTCTTGCATTCTCTGTTTTAGGACGATAGGAATGCTAGTTCAGTGGAAGACATTCATCACGAACCAAGAAACCAAGTTGATTGTGGAGACAAGAGGATGAAGGAGGTGGAGATTTCCAATAGAACTGAGTTCGTACATGAGGAACAAGAAGATGATGATCTCACCATGACTTGGTCAGAGTTATTTTCGTTGCAGATGAGAGAGGCTAACAGAGTCTTAGTCCAAGAAGTGATTTGTTTTACATTTTAGTGATTTTGAGCATAATTTATACAAGTTGATCACACATCTCTTTAAAATTGTTTTCTTGCATTCTCTGTTTTAGGTCGATAGGAATGCTAGTTCAGTGGAAGACATTCATCACGAACCAAGAAACCAAGTTGATTGTGGAGACAAGAGGATGAAGGAGGTGGAGATTTCCAATAGAACTGAGTTTGTACATGAGGAACAAGAAGATGATGATCTCACCATGACTTGGTCAGAGTTATTTTCGTTGCAGATGAGAGAGGCTAACGGAGTCTTAGTCCAAGAAGTGATTTTTTTTACATTTTAGTGATTTTGAGCATAATTTATACAAGTTGATCACACATCTCTTTAAAATCGTTTTCTTGCATTCTCTGTTTTAGGTCGATAGGAATGCTAGTTCAGTGGAAGACATTCATCACGAACCAAGAAACCAAGTTGATTGTGGAGACAAGAGGATGAAGGAGGTGGAGATTTCCAATAGAACTGATTCGTAAATGAGGAACAAGAAGATGATGATCTCACCATGACTTGGTCAGAGTTATTTTCATTGCAAATGAGAGAGGCTAACGGAGTCTTAGTCCAAGAAGTAATTTTTTTTACATTTTAGTGATTGTGAGCATAATTTATACAAGTTGATCACACATCTCTTTAAAATTGTTTTCTTGCATTCTCTGTTTTAGGTCGATAGGAATGCTAGTTCAGTGCAAGACATTCATCACGAACCAAGAAACCAAGTTGATTGTAGAGACAAGAGGATGAAGGAGGTGGAGATTTCCAATAGAACTGAGTTCGTACATGAGGACTAAGACTCCGTTAGCCTCTCTCATCTGCAACGAAAGTAACTCTGGCCAAGTCATGGTGAGATCATCATCATCTTGTTCCTCATGTACGAACTCAGTTCTATTGAAAATCTCCACCTCCTTCATCCTCTTGTCTCCACAATCAACTTGATTTCTTGGTTCGTCATGAATGTCTTCCACTGAACTAACATTCCTATCGACCTAAAACAGAGAATGCAAGAAAACAATTTTAAAGAGATGTGTGATCAACTTGTATAAATTATGCTCAAAATCAGTAAAATGTAAAAAAAAATCACTTCTTGGACTAAGACTCTGTTAGCCTCTATTAACTACAACGAAAATAACTTTGTCCAAGTCATGGTGAGATCATCATCTTCTTGTTCCTCATGTACGAACTCAGTTCTATTGGAAATCTCCACCTCCTTCATCCTCTTGTCTCCACAATCAACTTGGTTTCTTGGTTCGTGATGAATGTCTTCCAATGAACTAGTATTCCTATCGACCTAAAACAGAGAATGCAAGAAAACAATTTTAAAGAGATGTGTGATCAACTTGTATAAATTATGCTCAGAATCACTAAAATGTAAAAAAAATAACTTCTTGGACTAAGACTCCGTTAGCCTCTCTCATCTGCAACGAAAATAACTCTGGCCAAGTCATGGTGAGATCATCATCTTCTTGTTCCTCATGTACAAACTCAGTTCTATTGAAAATCTCCACCTCCTTCATCCTCTTGTCTCCACAATCAACTTGGTTTCTTGGTTCGTGATGAATGTTTTCCAATGCACTAGTATTCCTATCGACCTAAAACAGAGAATGCAAGAAAACAGATGTGTGATCAACTTGTATAAATTATGTTCAGAATCACTAAAATGTAAAAAAAAATCACTTCTTATACTAAGACTCCGTTAGCCTCTCTCATCTGCAACGAAAATAACTCTGGCCAAGTCATGGTGAGATCATCATCTTCTTGTTCCTCGTGTACGAACTCAGTTCTATTGGAAATCTCCACCTTCTTCATCCTCTTGTCTCCACAATCAACTTGGTTTCTTGGTTCGTGATCAATGTCTTCCACTGAACTAGCATTCCTGTCGACCTAAAACGGAGAATGCTAGAAAACAATTTTAAAGAGATGTGTGATCAACTTGTATAAATTATGCTCAAAATCACTAAAATGTAAAAAAAAATCACTTCTTGGACTAAGACTCTGTTAGCCTCTCTCATCTGCAACGAAAATATCTCTAGCCAAGTCATGGTGAGATCATCATCTTCTTGTTCCTCATGTACGAACTCAGTTCTATTGGAAATCTCCACCTCCTTCATCCTCTTGTCTCCACAATCAACTTGGTTTCTTGTTTCGTCATGAATGTCTTCCACTGAACTAACATTCCTATCGACCTAAAACAGAGAATGCAAGAAAACAATTTTAAAGAGATGTGTGATCAACTTGTATAAATTATGCTCAAAATAACTAAAATGTAAAAAAAATACTTCTTGGACTAAGACTCTGTTAGCCTCTCTCATCTGCAACGAAAATAACTCTAGCCAAGTCATTGTGAGATCATCATCTTCTTGTTCCTCATGTACGAACTCAGTTCTATTGGAAATCCACAACTCCTTCATCCTCTTGTCACCACAATCAACTTGGTTTCTTGGTTCGTGATGAATGTCTTCCACTGAACTAGAATTCCTATCGACCTAAAACAAAGAATGCAAGAAAACAATTATAAAGAGATGTGTGATCAACTTGTATAAATTATGCTCAAAATCACTAAAACGTAAAAAAAATCACTTTTTGGACTAAGACTCTGTTAGCCTCTCTCATCTGCAACGAAAATAACTCTAGCCAAGTCATGGTGAGATCATCATCTTGTTCCTCATGTACGAACTCAGTTGTATTGAAAATCTCCACCTCCTTCATCCTCTTGTCTCCACAATCAACTTGATTTCTTGGTTCGTCATGAATGTCTTCCACTGAACTAACATTCCTATCGACCTAAAACAGAGAATGCAAGAAAACAATTTTAAAGAGATGTGTGATCAACTTGTATAAATTATGCTCAAAATCAGTAAAATGTAAAAAAAAAATCACTTCTTGGACTAAGACTCTGTTAGCCTCTATCATCTGCAACGAAAATAACTTTGGCCAAGTCATGGTGAGATCATCATCTTCTTGTTCCTCATGTACGAACTCAGTTCTAATGGAAATCTCCACCTCCTTCATCCTCTTGTCTCCACAATCAACTTGGTTTCTTGGTTCGTGATGAATGTCTTCCAATGAACTAGTATTCCTATCGACCTAAAACATAGAATGCAAGAAAACAATTTTAAAGAGATGTGTGATCAACTTGTATAAATTATGCTCAGAATCACTAAAATGTAAAAAAAATCACTTCTTGGACTAAGACTCCGTTAGCCTCTCTCATCTGCAACGAAAATAACTCTGGCCAAGTCATGGTGAGATCATCATCTTCTTGTTCCTCATGTACAAACTCAGTTCTATTGGAAATCTCCACCTCCTTCATCCTCTTGTCTCCACAATCAACTTGGTTTCTTTGTTCGTGATGAATGTCTTCCAATGCACTAGTATTCCTATCGACCTAAAACAGAGAATGCAAGAAAACAATTTTAAAGAGATGTGTGATCAACTTGTATAAATTATGTTCAGAATCACTAATATGTCAAAAGAATCACTTCTTAAACTAAGACTCCGTTAGCCTCTCTCATCTGCAACGAAAATAACTCTGGCCAAGTCATGGTGAGATCATCATCTTCTTGTTCCTCATGTACGAACTCAGTTCTATTGGAAATCTCCACCTTCTTCATCCTCTTGTCTCCACAATCAACTTGGTTTCTTGGTTCGTGATGAATGTCTTCCACTGAACTAGCATTCCTGTCGACCTAAAACGGAGAATGCAAGAAAACAATTTTAAAGAGATGTGTGATCAACTTGTATAAATTATGCTCAAAATCACTAAAATGTAAAAAAAATCACTTCTTGGACTAAGACTCTGTTAGCCTCTCTCATCTGCAACGAAAATAACTCTAACCAAGTCATGGTGAGATCATCATCTTCTTGTTCCTCATGTACGAACTCAGTTCTATTGGAAATCTCCACCTCCTTCATCCTCTTGTCTCCACAATCAACTTGGTTTCTTGGTTCGTGATGAATTTCTTCCACTGAACTAACATTCCTATCGACCAAAAACAGAGAATGCAAGAAAACAATTTTAAAGAGATGTGTGATCAACTTGTATAAATTATGCTCAGAATCACTAAAATGTAAAAAAAATCACTTTTTGGACGAAGACTCCGTTAGCCTCTCTCATCTGCAATGAAAATAACTGTGGCCAAGTCATGGGGAGATCATCATCTTCTTGTTCCTTATATACGAACCCAGTTCTATTGAAAATCTCCACCTCTAGCTTCATCCTCTTGTCTCCACAATCAACTTGGTTTCTTGGTTTGTGATGAATGTCTTCCACTGAACTAACATTCCTATCTTCCTAAAACAGAGAATGCAAGAAAACAAGTTTAAAGAGATGTGTGATCAACTTGTATAAATTATGATCAGAATCACTAAATTGTAAAAAAAAAAAAAAAAATCTAAATCCTGAAAAAGAATAACTCACCATTCTTAACTTTCTTTATAATTCTAAAATTTTCTCTTTTAATATATATTTTAAAATTTTATCTAAATTAAATATATAACACCCCTTAAACTTTCAAATATGTTTTTATCTAAATATTTTAAATTTTATTAAAATTTTCGTTTAATTTAACACAAATATAGCAAAATACTTACATATACGGTGGAAAGCTTCGAGTTCAAGAACAACTCTCTTCCTCGGTTGGGTTACAACGATGTCTTCTTGTCTAGTTCTTATCTAACCTTGTTTTTTGTGAAGATCATGTCTTAGATTTTTTCTAAATCTGCATAAAACATAATTGTCGTCCTACATACAAGATAGATATGATATTCAATTAACATTTATAAAACCGAAAAAGATCAAGATTCTTAAAAGAGAACAAGAAAAATTTTAATACAAAAAGATACAAATAACAACAATGGATGGAGTACGCAGAGCGCGCTTACTGATGGATTTTCTAACAAGGATGAATCAATTCTATATTCATGCAAGATCCAAGCACCATCATGGTTGGTGCCACTCTTTTCAAATCATAAACGTCTCATTGTTCCAATACATTGCATCGTGCCACTGGCCATAATATTTTTTCCACGGTCTTCAGCTTCCCATGAACCACATCCAATGGTGCGAACCAAGCGTGAGCCAGTGGAAAACTTTTTCTTTAAAGTGGTTAAGAAGTAAAGATCAGTTCCACCGTAAGAGTTGGAACTTCCAAAGGCTTCCCAAATCTCTCAAGGGTTCTTTTCACCATACAAGTCATATTCAAGAATTGAAACATCCGTTGGCAAAGGTTTCCCATTGACCTTATTGTAAAGAAACAATTCGATGAGTTCCTCATCGATGGGTTTGAACTCTTTCCTTGAACACGAAATAAGAGCCATCGAATCTTTGATAATTTGCATATAAAATTAGAAAGAATGTAAGAGAAACAGTGTAGATGAACAGAGGAAGAGAACCATAAGGAAGCTTTGTATATATAGTGAGTTTGATATAATTACGCGATCATAAATATTCTGAATCTTGTGGTTATTTTAGTTGACTAGTTTCCTTTTTTTGATTCGTCTCAAGGTATCCTTAACCACAGCCGAAGACTAGTTTCCTTTTTTATTTTATAATGATATCAATTTGGTAATTACATTTCAGTTACAGTTGATATCAATTTGATAGTTACCGTTGATATCATAGTTTCCGTTTTTTGATTGTAATGGACAATCAATTAATATCCTAGTTTCCAATTAGTTAATATTGTTGCAAGAGTTATTTGTTATATTTTTACCTAAGTTTGTTAAAAGGTAATATTATTAAATAAGTTGAAAAAATAAATAATTAAATAAATAAGTTATGAATGATTGAATTATGATTAAAAAAATTAAAAATGATCAAAAAATTTATTTCTTTACAATTTCAAATAGATTTGATGTATATCTGAATATGAATATATAATAAATAAATAAGACAAGAAGAATAAAATTTGAATTTAAAAATTAGTAATGAAGTAAATCTAAATGTGTTAAAATTTGATTTATTTTCTGGTCAATATTAAATATATTTATATGTATCTATATATCAATATCAGTATATAATATATAAAATTAATTTTATTTTATAGTCAATCCAATTGATTTGATACTTTATATTCTAATATAGTGTAATTTATGTAGTGTGATTTATATATTGTGAGAATCTTTATTTGATTGTACAATCTTTTATTTCAATTATGAATATTAAAACAAATATATTTCATTCCCTCACAAAAAATCCTAATTTTGTCATTGCTCTAAGCAGATACGTAGATTAACTATCAGCGCTCAACTGGTTCTACATTTGTTTTCTGTCTCACCCCTTTTTCTAAGTCGTTTTTGTAGACCCTGACCCTAACCCTTTCCAACAAAAGAAAACAAAGTTATAATCTGCCTACAATGATTATTAAATAATATTATCTGCATATTATAGTGGACACGAGTGTTATACTTGAAAATCTACTGTGGCTGTATCAGTCAAATATAAGTACATAAGCCTTTAATTTCTTACTTCCTTATATAAGCAACTCCATACCAAATTCAACTCCTTGGCCTCCATCTTCTCACATAATTTCTTTAAGACAGATTTTATAATTTTCAAAATGATCCTTGACTCTGAAATAAAGGCAGATAGAGATAAGAAACAAGGTAATCCAATACAATACAAATCCATCACAAAATTAATTATATTTTACAAACAGCCACATCAGGCAACAGACGACAGGCAAGGAAACATCATAAGCCCAAGTGAGAAAATATTAGAAACTGATATAAATAACAAAACTTAGTATTTATCTGTGCATAGGATAATGACCAACATTAAAATTATCACGTATTTTAGGATACTAAGACAAGAAATATCAGAAGCCAAAGTAGAATAATATGCTCCTCAAGCATACCTATGGATATATTCCTTTTTATTTTATTTTTTTAGGATTCCTTTTTATTTTATTTTTTTGGGAGAAGGGCAGAGGAGAAATATTGATGTCACACACACACATATTGATGTCACACACATACACACACAAACTGGTTGGGGTTTGACCATAAAAGAGAGTTAATTTTCCTTTAAATGAATCCTAGAATTAAAAACTATTTAGTCCATGTCAAATTGATCAAGTAAGAAAGGAGTATTAAAATTTGATGCAGTTTTTTGAGCTTCCCTTTTTTGTCATAGGTTGGACTTTGTAACTAGTTAATGTTAATTGGCAGCGGTAAAATGACTCACAAATCCAGGCTAGCTCCACTTCCAATTAAACCCTAACCAGGGAGGGTGAAATGAGAGCAATTCTTGTATGCAGCATTATTTTTCATTAAATATTTCATTGAACAAACAGATCATGGTTCTCATTAATTTAGTGAGTGGGCTTTTTGCCATTTGCACTACTAATAAAACTAAACTAGTTTTTATCATTCACATCGTGTGCTGGCTTTTCGTGAAGTTAGTTACTTGTTGGATTCTCTTTTATCAATGTGATATGTGTTACATAAAAGTATATGGAATGTATGTTTTTTTGTCCTTTTTTTATTATATGATCTCATATGGTTTTTATATATGTGATTTTTGGACTCAACTGAGTCCACCTTTTAAGATGGGCCTAGATCCTGAATTGGTTTATCATGCAGCCTAATCTCAAGACAGAGTCCAATTTCAGGTTTTTTATTATATTTTAAAAAGACATAAGTTTGTCATTTTAAATAAAACAATCAAAAATAGTATAATAATCATTTTAAATGGTTGACATGAGAAAATTATCTTTTAAGTTTTCACATATAGCTCTTGAATGGAAAATTGAGTTAAAATTTACAAAAAATAAAATTTACATAAACCTAGACTCTAACTTCACAGACACAATGCATTTAAAAAACAATTTTTAAAAAAAAATAAAAAAATCATCAACGTGAATTACAAAAGAAAGAAAATTAAAAAAACGTAACAACACTCACCGTTTTCGCCGGTTGGGGTTTATCAGGGGAAGACTTCGCTTGATTAGAAGGCTTGGAGCCACCAGCATTTTTTTCCTTGTCATGTGATTTCATGAACCATTTCCTTATATCACTCTGTAATTCGAACATTAAATTTAAAAAAATAATAATAATTAAAAAAGAAACAAAAAAATTAGATAAGGAATTTCAAAGTGTCAAAGAAGACAATCAATCCAAAACTGGAATAGTTGTTGTTGAAAAGCGACGAGGAGAAAAAGAAAGAGAAAGAGAATAAGCAAGAACCCTAACTTACCATTTTTCGCAGAGGCGGGAGAAAGAGAAATTTAAAAAATAAATTATTAACCTCTCTCTCTGGGGTTTCTCCATTAAAGAAGGACAAAGCAGCTCCTGTCAATGCAACGGCAAGCAGGGCACCAACAAGTCCAGCTCCTGCCCACAAAAGCCAACCCTTTTGAAGATTGAAAGGTTCCCTCAAATCTGAAACAATGTTTTTACCATTGAATGGGGAAAGCATCAGTGCATAGATATAAGCCAATTGGAAATTAAACATCTGACTAAAATCAGATTTAAACCAACTAGTTGCAACAACAGTTACACAGAGAAGATACATGTTCATCAAGGCACAAATGATAAAACAAACGAAAATAGTGAATTCTTCTTAGTTAAAAGAAAAATACTAAAATTATAAAAATGATAAAAATAAAAAATACATAAAAGTAGAAATTTATAAAAAAGAATCAAGAAAACATAAAAATGATGATATAATGATTTAAATTATTGATTTTTATGTGCTTTACCTTTTGAAGTAAACCGCGTATCTGACAGGATCCAAAGCTTGCACATTAATACCTGAAATGACTATGCTATAAAATAATCAAGCGTATAAGGGTCAAAATCATATATCTAATCAGGTATTAATTGCACATTAATACCTGAAATGATTATGCTATAAAATAATCAAGCGTACAAGAGTCAAAATCATATAGCTAATCAGGTATTAATTGCACATTAATACCTGAAATGATTATGCTTTACCTTTTCAAAATGACGTGAAAATACCGACTTTAATCACTGGTTTTGGTGTATGGTTCTCAAATATTTAAATATTTAGCAAGGAAGCCAGTCCACTTTTGAAAATTTGAAAAGGAAAGGGTTTCAGCATAAAAAATCCTGACATTCATTAACATGTACCCAATTTTGTTCTTTTAACAATCAAATATATCAATGTGTCCCTTATTTGAGATTTTCCCTCTAGCATGAATAATTATACACAATCATATGTTCAACTAAATCTAAATGGCCGAATTGGTAAGTTAATTTGACGATGATAGGAAAAGCATTTATTATTTTTAAAGTCAAGCGGCAAAACGACAATATTTCACTTTAAAAATCCTGGCCCCTTTCTTTCTCTTTAAAAATTCAAAGAAAGTTTACTATACTGTATAGAAAAATCCAATTGTATAGAAAAATTTAGCTATGAAAAATCCAAAGGTATCAAGGGGAGATGATGGATCAAACCTCTGAACAAGGTCTTCCTCCCCAGGTTGTAACCACTCCCTGTATAGAAAAAATAAATAAGATGATGTCGTGGTACCAGAAATTGGCACTGAAATCAATTTTATTTTATTTTTCGATTAAGAAAAATACCAGCAGCACATTGTTTGACACTTCTCAATATTGTCTCTTTTACGGAAGAAATCTCATACTGGCCCCACTAATAAAGAGTAGGCCCAGGTTATTTAGTGGGACTAGCATCAAATTTTACCTAATAATAGAGAGATTGTAGAAAAGAGTGTCAGAGTATGTTATATGAAAGCTATATCCTCAGAAACAACTACAAATATTTTGTAAGTTAAATCTCAAACAACGCAGCGTCACAGATGAGTTAGAGAAATAGATGCACAATCACGGACAAATGGATGAAAATACTTACTCTACATATCCATCAGGAAATTCACAGCTACCAACCAGACCAGGTCCTCCAATTCTTGGGTGCTGGAAATAATCAAGTAGCAAATCTGAGAACTACTAATTTATGTGAACTACTAATTCATAACAGGCAAGCTAAACATCAAAAACTTGTTTATACTCAATACTTTTCTATCTTATAAGAACGTTTAAGAATCAACATTCGCTTAATTACATATATCAATCCAATTTGAAAATAATAATAATTCAGCCTTAGGATTATTGAAGCCTAATCAATTGAAAGAATAAAATAGGAGACTGAGAAGGCAAAGAATTAGCATCAAACCTGAGGCGCCAATGACAGGTATTTGTATTTATCCAAAGCATATCGAACTAATACTTCATTCTCACCAGGATTAATCGTACAACTAGTAAAAGACAATAGCATCAACAGAGCAGTTTTACAAAAACATGAAAAATAAAATAGGTTAAAAAGAACTTCTGAAGACTCAATTCATATATAACATAATGGTTTGAACGCAACATATGGACACAACAAACTTCAAGATAATTCAAAAATAAATCTTTCTAAATCTTGTACGATGTTGAAATGTTGTACCTACGGTTTTGGCTGGAACAGAGTCCAAACAAGAAGCTTAGAGACTAAACAATAAAAGTATAAAACACACTTCAGACCATTACAAAATATTACACCAAGCAGCATTAGATATACACAGCAAATCAAAATTACCGACATTTGCTTGTGTAAGCTATTATGCTTAAGACAGATTCTTTATAATCACAACTTCTTAAGCAAAAGCCAAACATAAAAATGTTTACACCTATAAAGAAGAAACTCCATTCAACCAGGAATAAATTCAATTGCAGATTCTGAGAGTATAAAATGAAGAGGGCAAGAGAAGTCGATATTGTATGATTTTTTTCCTACATATTACACCTACTAAGAAACTAGAATTTATAAACCAAAACAAGGTACGGGACAGAAAACAAATTTTTCGTTTTTTCTTTATCCAAAACAAATTTTTGCTTAACAGGATCTGCTTACATTGTTGTCATAATACATACCCAAAACAAATTTGTTAATTTAAAAAATTGATAACAAATTTTTCTCGCAATCAAGATATACATAAGAGACCTTACGAATCTTCCAACAAAATCCTCGAGCTTACTTCAAGTAGCTCCTTGATTTACCAACATTATAATACCCATGCCATGCATTGTGCTGCAAAAATTTAATGAAAATGGAAAAAAAATTAAAAAAAAAAACTCACAACTCCAGTGGGTGAGTAGGTGGTGATGGTGAACTTCTGGTCACTGTGGTAGTCCTTGAACAGAAGATCTACAGCAAAAAAAAAAAAAACCATAAAAATTTATGTCAAGTTAAATAAAAGCACACAAAAAAAAATTAAATTAAAAAATCCAACACCACAAGCATACAGAGAGAGAGAGAGAGTACCCTTGGCTTTCTTGCCGATGTCAGAGTAGAGACCAGGACCCTTAGCCATTTGCTTGCTTCGGAGAAAATGGGGATCTCGAAAAAATAAAACAAACAAGCCAAATTTATTAAAGTATGATAGAACTATCCACAGATCCAAACCCTAGCAGGAAAGAAAGGTGAAGAAATGAAGAACTTAGAATGAAACATTAATTAGAATCCTAGGAGGAAAAAAAATGAAGAAATCAGAATTAAAAAAGGCTAATGCGTGCTATGAGAATTTGAGAATGAAGAAAGAAGAAAGAGGGCTGAGAATTTGAGAGAGGAAAGAGCGAGAGAATAATTGTTGTGTCGTTTAGCTATGCTATTCATTTTTAATTGCATAATAAAATTTATTATTTTTCAATTTTTTAAAACATATAAATTGACCGCTTTTTCTTGTAGTGTAATTAACCCACGTTGTCATCCTTTTATAAACTTAATCAGTGGCGTTATCTATAATCGACCTAGATCAACCGCCGTTAAATCACAAATTTCGCGTAGTGCGTCGTCTACACCTGAGAAAACAATCCCTTGTAAAATATCTTGGAAATCAAGGACATATCTTCCTCTTATATTAAAAATCAAGGTTTTGTTTTTTTTTTGCGATTACTGTAGATAAGTTATCTGCAGTAAATTTAATATGACATTGTTTTTGGACGGAAATCATGGTATTTTTGTAATTTTAATTTATTTCAGAATTATTATAATCTTTATAATTATAATTTTTCAATTCTAAAACGATGTCATTTTGAGAATAAATGCAGTAACTGCAGAAATATTTTTATGAAAAATCAATCAACATTTCGCAACTCCAATCAATTGGTCCCGATTTAATAGCCAAATAAGTATGACAATTTGAATCAAATTCTCTGACCAATCAATTGCTTATATCCATTATTATATTCTATTGAAATTCCTTCTTTAGCAAAATTCCAGCATACCGAAAGATAAAGTATGATAGTATAAGACTTAATAGTATAAGGTCTGATTGGTACATAATATAGGATAAGGCCTGATAGTATAAGACCTGATAGTATAAGGCCTGATTGAATTTTAATACTATCCAGCATTTGGCACGGTATTGTATAAAATAATATATTGTATAAGATAATATCATCTAGTACTTGGTAATGCACTGTATAATACTATATATGATAAAAATAAATATTTTTAATAAAAATATCCTTTAATAAAGAACTTATATAATTATTCAAAAAAATATCATATGATATTAATTTTTATAAAAATTTATTGATCAGTGTGTTCAAAATATAAATTAATTTTTATAAAAAAAAAATATTCAATATTTTAAAAATTAATATATTGAAAGATTAATTTTTATTTTAATAGATTAATATTAAAGTAATATATTAATTTTTGAGAATTACATTGGTCAACGATGTTAATACATCAATCTCTTATCAGGCCTTATCCCTCACCCTTAGGCCGGATTAAGTTATACATCGTTTTGATGTATTAAGGGATTATGCTGTATAAGCTTATACTATACGATAGTCACGCCAAACAACTGAAAATGTCATAACGTATAGTATAAACTTATATTATCATGCCTTATACGTCATACCAAGGGTAGTTGGCATGGTCAATAATAGTAATTAATAATACCTACAGTCCATAGAGTTGATAATAAATATTATGATTCTCGTATTATTATAGCATTTCTTTTAGTTGTAATCAATATTAATTTAATAATTAACTTTGATATCTTATTTTATTGCAGTTTCTTATTTTTTTCGTTATAATTAATATCAATATCAGAATCATATAAAATAAAAAGCTTAATTATTTTTTTATCAATTAATCAAATTCATAATTTGTTATATGACTAATTTAAAAACTAACTGGTGGGATTTTTAAAAGTATAATTGACATTGATCTTTTTCATTAGAATTTGAAAATAACTTATAACTTTGAATTGTGTAAACAATAAAATAAAATTGAAATACAAACTTTTTTTTT
Organism: Gastrolobium bilobum; assembly: GCF_033153095.1. Taxonomy (NCBI): domain Eukaryota; kingdom Viridiplantae; phylum Streptophyta; class Magnoliopsida; order Fabales; family Fabaceae; genus Gastrolobium; species Gastrolobium bilobum. Next base: position 68,701 of record NW_026896830.1, on the reverse strand, counting down.
TGGTAAAAAATTGAAATACAAACTTTATAATAAAATAACAACTTTTGCTAAAAGAGACAATTACAATAATGATTCAATAAATAAAGAGTTAAGCCTCTCATATATACATATGAACTTCTAACTCTTTAACTTGTTATTGTGTACACATCACACGTTTTCTGTTATATATCAATATAATTATACAGAGTGATTCGTTATCCTTACAATATCTTTTCCATAGACTAAGGCGGGCGTACTAATCCACAATATAAAATACCAACGGTTGAACATTCTCGATTCTTGGATCAAACATAAACAAAGTTCATTACGAATCTTAGGACAAATTTAGATCTATAAAATTGTCGCCTTCGATTTTCAATAAAAATAAATGAAAAGCAAATTAGCAAATGTATTGGATTCAAATTAGTCTCAGAGAAGTAACAATATGTAAAAAGGTATTGAGGTCCAAGTCAAGAAAGTTACAACAATTAATGAGTGTAAAATGAAAAAGGAAAAAAAGGTAAGGGTTAATGGTTGCAAGATCGTGCAAATCAAAAGCAATAGCTGCAAGACATTTTAGAACTAAAACTGGTGGGTGTGAAACGCTTAACAATGAAAAGTAGTGTGGTACAACAAGACCTCAAAAAAGTTAAATTAAAGTAGCACGTGTCAAGCCCCGTAAAAACAAAAAGCAATTCGTATAAGACCTTTAAAAATATAATATATAACGGGCACAAGACCCTTGAATAATCATATGTAGAATGGCGGTAACCTCTCCAACAACAACTCATAGTAAAATGTATTGGGAAGCATTTGGATCTCTTTCTCTTGGACTAAGCCTCCATTAGCCTTTCTCAACTGCAACGAAAATAACTCTGGCCAAATCATGGTGAGATCATCATCTTCGTCTTCCTTATATACCAACTCAGTTCTTGCGGAAATCATAACCTCTTTGGTTCTCTTGTCTCCACATTCAACTTGTTTTCTTGGTTCTTGATGAATGTCTTCCCCCGAACAAACATTCCTATCGACCTACCAAAGAGAAAGCAAGAAAACAATATTAAAGAGTTGTGTGATCAAAGTATATAAATTATGTTCTGAATCACTAAACTGTGAAATCAAAACCCTTAAAAGAATAACGCACACCATTATTTACTTTATGATTTTAAAATTTTCTCTCTTTTTTTGTATTAAAATGTTCTCTTTTTATATATATTTTTAAATTTTATAAATTAACTAATGATGCCCCATTAACTTTCATATACTTTTACATCTAAATATTTAAATTTAATTCAAATTTCCTTCAATTTAACAAATATAGCGCAATTAATACTTACATATGCGGTGGGAGCTCGAAGTCCAAGAACAACTCTCTTCCTTTGTTGGGTCACCTTGATCTCTTCTTGCCTAGTTCTATTTAAATTCTTTTTGTTATAATCATCATGTCGTATATTCTTTCTTAACCTGCATAGAACATAATTGTTGGCCTACATGCAAGATATATACAATAATCAATTTAAACTTTATAGTTTATAATATCGAACAAGATCAAGATTCTTGAAAGAAAAATGTTAATATAGAATACAATGATACAAATAACAACAATGGAGTAAGTAGAGTGCTTACAGATGAATTGTTTAACAATGATGAATCAATGCTATATTCATGCAAGATCCAAGCACCATCATTGTCGGTGCCACTCTTTTCAAAACGTAAACGTCTCTTTACCCCAACACATTGCTTCGTGCCATTAGCCACAACAATTTTTCCACTGTCTTCACCTTCCCATGAACCACACTCAATGGTGCGAACCGAGCGTGACCAAGTGGAGAACTTTTTCTTTGGGGTGGTGAAGAAATAAAGGTCAGTTCCATGATAAGAATGTGAACCTGCAAAGTCTTCCCAAATCTCCCAAGGGTTCTTTATACCAAATAAGTCATATTCAAGAATAGTAACATCTTTAGGCAATGGGTTCCCATTGATCTTATTGTAAAGAAACAATTGAATGAGTTCATCATCGGTGGGGTTGAACTCATTCCTTGAGCAAGAAGTAGGAGCCATCGAATCTTTGATAATTTGCATATACAATAAGAAAGAACGAAAGAGAACCGAAGAACAATGTGGAAGAAAGCCACAAGAAAGCTAGCTACGTATATATATATTAGGTTTGATATAATCACGTGATGATAAATACTTTGATGGATATTTTCCTTTTTATAGTTATGATGGATATCAAATTGAGAATTACTTTTTTTTTTTGGATAAACCACGTGTATCTTCCACGGGAGACAGACAATCCTGTTCGGGGCGGGTCTAGGATTAAGGCTTTAAATATCCCTCAAATATAGTACTGGGAAGGATCAAACACTTACATGCTCAGCTCTCATGTGTCAACTGAGATACTATTATTTGGTAAATTGATGTGTCAACTGAGATACTATCATTTGGTAAATTGATAATTACTTTTTCCGTTATAATTGATATCAATTTGATAATTACGGGTAATATTCTAGTTTCCTGTTTTTGAGTTATAAATAATAACAATTTTATATTTGGTTAATTAATATCCTAGTTTCCAAATTTTGAGCTATAATTAATATATGTACCAACAAAATTGTATAAAATGGAATTTTTTTGAAGTATAATTAATATCAAATTATCAGCTCAGATAATTACACTCAATCTCCCGCGTGAATATAAACCACCTATGATGCACCGACACTGATACTTACATGGGACAGGCGATACAACATGACACGACTCGTCGACACGTAAATTCTAAAAAATGTCATATTTCGACACGTTGGGACACGTTTTGATATTAAATAATATTTTTAATATATATAATATAATTTATATTTGATACATATAACAGCTCATAATAAGTCATATAACCAATCAAATTTTCAAATTTTATAACATAAATATAAATATAAATAATTTTTTATACCTTGTTAATTTTTTATGTCAAATTTCATAACAGAAAAAAATTGATTTAGAAATTATTTTTTTATGTTTAGTTAATAAAATAAAATTTATCTCTAAAAAAACGTGTCGGATGCGTGTCGAAGCGTTGACCACGTGTCGAAAAAAGTTAACTCTGTGTCGAAAAAACGTGTCGAAACATTGACTGCGGGTCCTAAAATATTAACCGTGTGTCGGACGCGTGTCGGAACCTGTCGGAGCGTGTCCGACACGTATTTTTTTCAAAATACTGTGTGTCCGTGCATCGCAGTAAACCACTGCCGAAAAAACCGTGACATATAGTATGGGCCTTTTTAAGGTTTTTTTTACTTTTTTAATATAAGTAATTTTAATACGACGTCGTTTTGGGGTGAAAATATGATGCTTTTGTAATTTTAATTTATTTCAGGGTTATTATAGTCTTTATAATTATAATTTTCTAATCTTTCAATCCCAAAACGATGTCGTTTTAGAAGTAAATTCAGATAATTTATCTGCATTAAGTGCAGAAATATTTTTCTGTATAAATAAAGTCGAAAGTTCCTTATTTGCGAGAGTACAGGTAAGATTTAGACGATAACAAAGAGACTGTTTTCGAATTCGAATCCATAATTTTTCTTTCAAATAATTTTTTTTTCCTGAAAGTTTTCGGCTAAGATTTAATTTAAGATTTATTGGTCAAATTTTCTTGGAAGTTAGAGCGTTCATATCATTACAAGAAAAGGAAGTATTCCAATAGAAGATTACGACCAAATATCCTTGCCACATATAATAAGAGTCTAACAGAGCAATGTTGTTAAAATCGAGATCTTAAGTAAAATCGGAAGGGGATTAAAAATTCATAAAACATAAAATCGTAATGTAAAATAATCGTAAAAACGTAAAAGCGTTTAGAATATTAGTAAAATTGTTTGGATAAAAAAAATCGTAAAAACGTAAAATCGTAATGATAAATCGAGATTTTAACAATAATGTACCAGATGTTTCCGTTTCAAATCTTCAGAATGGAGAAAAAGATTTGAGGAACTGCCCCCTTTAATAAGGTCTGACAAATTCTCAAATCAAATATAGTCCGAAAAATGAATAAGTTAGAAAACTAAAAAAAAAAAAACATTAGAAGATTACAAAATAAAATTTATGTCGTAAAACATCTGTAATGAATTAATTGGATATTATCTGTCGTGTGAAACATTCTCATGCATTTTGACTTTTATATTGTTTAATTGACTTGAGTCACAGGTCATTAAATTAAAGAAGAAATTGTTACTAAATTCTTTTTCATAAAAAATTGAATCAACATGACTAAAAAATAAAACTGTCTTCACTATGGTTTCAACCGAATGCCTGTTCTTCAAAAAAATTTAAAACAACAAATCTAGTAAAAATTATAATTATGAAAGATATATAATATTCCTTAGTAGAAATACCTCTATTTCGTAAATAAATTAGTGTACATTGAATAAAAAATTATTACAATACAATTCTTGGTGGAAATTTTTTCATTGATTTTATTAATTAAACTCTTTCTTGAAAGGTATTTAATTTGAACTTGATTAAAAAAACAAACATGAGACCAATTATATTTAAAAACAAACAAATGAACAAGTATTCAAATAAAATATACAATTAAATATTATTATTGAAAAGAAGTTTTTGTATATTGATATTGAATAAATTACATGAGTGAGTATTTATACAAGAAAGAATCGCTAAGAATGACTAAGCGATGACTAATCAATCTTATCACAATCCTAATCACAATCAATTCTAATCAATCACAATTAATCCTAATCAATCATAATCAATCCTAATCAATCATAATCAATCCTAATTAATAGGAAATAAAAACGGAAACATGTTTGAATTCTAATTTTCTACACTCCCCCTCAAGTTGGGAGGTAAATATTGATCATTCCCAACTTGCCAATCAAGTCTTCGAATGCTGGACGGTGTAGGCCCTTGGTAAGGACATCTGCCGTTTGCTCTTTGGTTGGAACATATATCAAATGCACACTTCCATCATCTAATTTTTCTTTGATGAAGTGACGATCAACTTCCACGTGCTTTGTTCGATCATGATGCACAGGATTTTGAGCAATGCTAACAGCTGCCTTGTTGTCACAATATAGTTTTATTGGTAGGGAATATGAAATCTTCAACTCTTGAAGAAGTCTTCTCAACCAGATTCCTTCACAAACTCCATGAGCTAAAGCTCGAAATTCTGCTTCAGCACTACTTCTTGCAACCACTGTTTGCTTTTTGCTTCTCCAAGTAACAAGATTTCCCCACACATAGGTGCAATAGCCTGAGGTAGATCTTCTGTCTACTGATGAGCCTGCCCAATCTGCATCAGTGTAGATTTCAATTGTCCTTTTATACCCCTTTTTAAAGAATAATCCTCTTCCTGGAGTATTCTTGAGGTATCTAAGCACCCTATAGACTGCACTAAGATGCTTCTCCTTGGGTGAGTGCATGAATTGACTAATCATACTCACCGCAAAGGCAATGTCAGGACGCGTATGAGATAAGTAGATTAGTTTACCAACCAATCGCTGATATTGTTCTTTATCCACCTCATTCCCATCTTCAATACCTAACTTGGTATTAGGTTCCACAGGTGTCTCAGCAGGTTTACACCCTAACATTCTTGTTTCCAACAAAAGATCTAGAACATATTTCTTTTGTGTTAGAGTGATGCCTGTTTTGCTCCTAGCAACTTCCATACCAAGGAAATATTTGAGAGTGCCAAGGTCTTTGAGTTCAAATTGAGCTGCTAGAAATTTCTTCAAGGTGTTCAATTCCTCAATATCATCACCTGTAAGAATTATATCATCCACATATACAATAAGAATAGCAATTTTACCATCCTTAGAGTGTTTGTGGAAGAGAGTATGATCAGTCTGTGCTTGAATGAAGCCTCTTCTTTTGACTGCTTGTGTGAATTTGTCGAACCATTCTCTAGGAGACTGTTTCAATCCATATAGAGACTTTTTTAGTTTACACACTGATTCATTTCCCCTTTCAAAACCAGGTGGAGGATCCATATAGACTTCTTCATGTAAGTCACCATTTAGGAATGCATTCTTCACATCTAACTGTTGCAGAGGCCAATCTAGATTGGCAGCAAGAGATAAGAGAACTCGGATGGTATTGACTTTAGCAACCGGAGCAAAAGTCTCATGATAATCTATCCCATGAGTCTGAGTGAAACCCTTTGCAACCAATCTTGCCTTGTATCTGTTGATGCTATTATCTGCATTGAATTTTATTGTAAACACCCATTTGCATCCTACTGCCTTTTTTCCTTTGGGTAGGGTCACTATCTCCCAAGTTCCATTTCTTTCTAAAGCATTCATTTCTTCAAAGACAGCATCCCTCCATTTTTTATCATTGAGAGCCTCATGTATATTTCTCGGTATCTTTGTACTATCCAACATAGTATTGAAAGCACGAAACCCTGGGGACAACTTTCCATATGAAATATGATTAGAAATAGGATGAGTAGTACAAGATCGAGTACCTTTTCTGAGAGCAATGGGCAAGTGTAGATCATTTTCACCATGACACTCAAGTATTGGGGTGCTGGAACTAGAACATGGTTCAGAATCCTGGCAGTGTAGAGGCTCTGGGTTATTCACACTTTGAGGAGGCTTTCGCCTGCTATAATCTTGTCCCCATTTTGAGGAGGCTCCTGATGGTGAGGATTCTGTAGCTCCCCCTGTTTCCAAAAGTAGAGGTAATACTGTGGCATTAATAGGTTCCCATGACTGATCTTCATCTACTCCTATAGACTCCCCCTGAAGAGAAGTCGAGGGGAAGAAAGGGTCATTCTCAGAAAAAGTGACATCCATAGAGACAAAGACCTTACGAAGAGAGGGTGAATAACACTTATAGCCACGTTGAGTAGGAGAATAACCAATAAAGACACACTGGAGAGACTTAGGATCAAGCTTAGACCGTTGATGGGAGGGAATATGGACAAATACAACACAACCAAATAACTTGAGAGGTAAGGAGGAGACACCTCGGAAGGAAGGGAAGATACGAACAAGACTAGAAAGAGGAGACTGAAATTTCAGAATGCGAGATGGCATTCGATTTATCAGATACGAGGCAGTGAGAACTGCCTCTCCCCAAAGATATTTAGGAACACTCGTGGTAAACATAAGAGCCCGAGCAACTTCAAGGAGATGTCGGTTTTTTCTTTCCGCAACTCCGTTTTGTTGGGGTGTGTCAGGACACGAGCTTTGGTGAAGGATGCCATGTTGGGAAAGATATTCTCCAAGAATAGAGTTAAAATACTCTTTGCCATTATCTGTACGAAGAATTTGTATAGCAACTTGGAATTGGGTTTGAACCATGGCATGAAATTTTTTAAACACGGATGCAGCATCGGACTTATCCTTTAGAAGATACACCCAACAAACTCGAGAATGGTCATCAATGAAGGTAATGAACCATCGAGTACCTGAAATATTTTTAACACGGGCTGGACCCCATATGTTGCTATGAATTAAGGAAAATGGGGAAGAGTCATGGTGAACTTTAGAAGGATAATGAGCACGAGTATGCTTGGCAAGTTGACAAATATCACAAGAAAACAAACTTGGACTTTTATTAATAAATAAGTTTGGCAACAACTTCTGAAGATAAATAAAATTTGGATGGCCTAGCCTACGATGCCACAGCATAACATCATTACATGAATCAAAAGGAAACATAGAGTTTTTTTCTACGAAAACAGCTTCATGAGTCACATCCTCCTCAAAGTAGTAAAGTCCACCATCCTCTCTAGCACTGCCAATCATCCTCTCCGAGTCCTGTTCCTGAAAAACACAACCATGTGGAAAGAATTTAGCAAAGCAATGCAACTCAGAGGTGAGCTTGCTAATGGAAATGAGATTACAAGTCAGAGAAGGAACATAAAGAACTGATGTCAAAGTAATCAGCTCAGAAAGTTTAATGGTTCCGTGTCCCGCAATCTGGGAAAAACTGCCATCGGCGATCTTGACCCGAGAAGGTTCAGAATATGGAGTGTATGAACAAAACAAGCCAAGATTACCTGTCATATGATCAGAGGCTCCAGAATCAAGGATCCAATGATTTTGACTATCAACATGGAAAGTTGTACCTTGCTGGACCACATGACTAGTGGCCTTAGGAGGTTGCTCGTGGTAATAAAAAGAGTGTTTTGAGGAAGCCATGAATAAAAAGAGAAGGGTTGACCGTTGATGAAAAATCAAGTTTTGTAAACTTTTGATCTGACCTCTGGAACAGGAAGGGGAGAAGCCGGCGAGAAGGTCTGTGCAAGTCGCGACGGAAAAAAAAACGTCTGGAAGGCGGCGCGTGGTGGCGCGTGCAGCGGCTGACAGCGATGGGTCCAGCGGCGGTCGACTCGTCGGATCCTTCTGAGTCGAATGGTCACCTCACTTTTTTTGATCGGAGGTCAGTAAACTAGGTTTCTGTGTTGGACAGATTCAAGGCGGTGTTTAGGAGGTGTTTGACGGTGATGGAAGTGTTTGGATGGTTATTTCAGATTTGAATTAGGGTAGGAACGAACCCGCTCTGATACCATATTGAAAAGAAGTTTTTGTATATTGATATTGAATAAATTACATGAGTGAGTATTTATACAAGAAAGAATCGCTAAGAATGACTAAGCGATGACTAATCAATCCTATCACAATCCTAATCACAATCAATTCTAATCAATCACAATTAATCCTAATCAATCATAATCAATCCTAATCAATCATAATCAATCCTAATTAATAGGAAATAAAAACGGAAACATGTTTGAATTCTAATTTTCTACAATTATTGACACTAGTTATACTTTTGCATATTAATTTTATGGGAGTTATTAATCTCATGTTACTTGAGATAGTTCTCTCATATGTGTGAGATAAATATGTGGGGTCCACACTTTAAAACAAAAGGAAAAAGAAATGGAAAAAGCTGGTACAAAATTCGATGAATGTATAAAATGAGATAACTATCTCCAATGATATGAGAAAAATATTTCCCTAATTTTATTGTTAACTTGCTGGATAATATTCTTAGCCATTATGATAGTTGTTTTGAATCAATTCATTTATGAATAAAATTAGATCTATTTAAAATATTCCAAAAATAGTGGATAGTTCTTTGTATAGAGGGAGAACTCATTTCCGGTTCTGCGGTGTTATTAAATTATTTCATTTTTTTGCTCCAAAAAAAAAAAACTATTTCATTTTCTTTATGGTTGTTGTACCGTTTGAGGTCTACAAGCCCACTATGTTCCTTTCTGGGATAGAGTCACTGTATGGGTTATAACTCTAGCACAGGTAGAGACCAAGCTAGGAGATATAGTCCCAAGTATGAAGCTTACACATGATAATGGGGATCGGGTGTGTGTGTATATGACTCAAGATAAATGGGCAGAATAACGATACATAAGATGTCTCTCCTTGTGTGTGGAGAGGGGTATTTATAGGGGAAGGTGATGTTGATCCTGTGTGGGTTGGTGAGGAGAGGGTCAACCCTCCTTGGGATTAGCTAAGGGTGGCAGGCACTGCTATGGTAGCAGTGATGCACCCCCTGTGCCTGGCGATGTCAGCATGTGACAAAGGACAGTTTCCACTTATAGTATCTGGGGAGGTCTCCCTGGGAGTTATAATCCCAAGATGAGACATTTTGTTGCCTCACCTAGGGAGCATCGTCGCCTTGGGGGCAGGGAAGCTGAGGGTTAGTAGGGCTGACGTGAATAAGGGGTTTGGGCTTAGGCCAGTGGGCCACTATATCGTTGGGCCATCCGTAACAGGAGCCCCCCAGCTTGGTAGCGAGCGTAGGTTGGTGCCAAGATAAATGGTTTTGGGTGATACTCTCTAGCTGGCGATCTGAGTGGTTGGTATTGGTGGGGTGAGGGAGTCTCTTAGTGATTTGGTGAACCTTTAGGAGTCTTGGCGGTTTAAATGGGGTTCCGTGCCTGGCAATTTGGCTTCTTGGCTGGTCATGTGGCTCGCGGGGGGACTTCCTAGGTTGTCCACCTGTCTCTGGCAGGAAATTTGGCTTTTCCATTTTCGAGGGATAGTAATGATGGATGCCTCCATCATTGCTATTAACTGCAAGCACTCAAACGTCACGAAGCACGGCGCATTAATGCGATGTGATAGGTGTCTTGTCCCCCTGTAATTACCATATGGTCCTTAATCACGACCACTTATTATCTGACGATTGTGTTATCCTACGGTCAGCTTTTGTGGGGCGCTACACGTGTACACCATCCTTATCCCTTTGGCCCTATTTAAAGGGGGGTTTCCCCTCTATGAAACCTTCTTCGCTGATCTCTGGCTCTTCGTGCTCTTGTCTTCTCCCTTCTGGTTTTCCCTCTTTTGTGTGAGTGGTCGCATTGGTCCTCTTTTCTTCCATTCTTCCTACCTCTACAGTCTTCGTTACCTCAGGTATAGTGTTTCTAGCTTGTAACTTTTCTTATTTCTTTTCTTTTCTTTGGCTTTGTTTTCGTTCTCTTCTTTCTCGTGATGGTCGAGTTAAAGGACTTGACTGGTTTGGTTTTGCCTGAGCTGGGGGTGGTTGTTAAAGAAGAGGAGTTTGATGAAGCTTTTGATACGTTTGATGGCTGTGAAGTGGGGCCGGCTATGTGAGCATTTCTCGCTGGTCGCGGTGGGGAAGGTAATAGCGTTCCCCCTCGCCGCTTTTTTATTCCTGGGGTTGTGTCATTACCTCATGGTAGAATACCAGAGCTTCTGGGTTTCAGCGAAGAGAAGATCCAAAACCTCTTGCCACAGAGGGATTTGGGACTTGTGGTGCCGTATTCTGGTGAGGCGTCTGGTTCTGGTCTTCTGGTGGGCGTCAGGCCGTAATTGGTGGGAGGGATTCCAGATCTGGTAGACGTCGGATTGCAAGATCTGGAAGGCAACGGTCTAGTGGGTCTGGTAGTGGTGTTGGGCCTCGTCATCAACGGTGGAGGCGCTCTGGTTCTCCTGGTGGTTCTTTTCCTGACCATGGGGCGGGCATTCGTCGTCGTTCTTCACGGCGCTCAGCCTTTGGAGTGGGGCGACTTATTCGCCCTTTATCCTCTATCAACCGTGAACCGCATAACCTCCCTTTAGAGCTATACTATCAGCCTCGTCCTTTGCAAGTGATTCATCCGACTGTCGAATCGTCTGTCGCCTTGTGTACATCTTGTAGCCGTATCCCCCCAATTCCCAAGTCTTTCCATCGCCGAAATACGACGAGTCATCCGACAACCGGTTGAGAAGGTATCACCCGGAGGATGCTCGAGTCATACGTTATGGCGTGTGGGATGCGATCTTTGATGATCTGGGGCTTTACAAGGTGCTGCCCCCGTGGTGGTCTTCTCCCCTTAGCTATTCTGACTTCTACACCTCTAGCTCTTTGGAGGCCTCTGATTCTTCAGGTGAGTTGATTTCGAGTCTGTATCATATTTGACTTGCGTTTGTATGGAGGGGTGGTGATGGTGGTTTAGAAGGTAAGCGTTGGTCGGTGTGAAGGTTTGGAGTTTGGTGGCTTTGAGTCCTCACTTGATGCCGGTTGAAATGATTGGCGTTTGACTGTATGTTTGTCACTCCTCCCAGGTTTGTCGGTGGGCGATTTCTTAGTAACAGATGGCGGTTGTTGAAACTCATGAACGTTTCCTGGCGAGAAATTGGGTAGATGAAGATGTGGCTACCACTTCCTCTTGCTAAACAAGTAGTACCATTTTAGGCGAGGATTACCGGCTTAAAGGTAACTTTGACTTCACTGAGGGTGCCGCTGATAAGCACAAATGGCAGAGTTGGTCAGTTCGAGAGTTTAACCGAGTTTGTGACAAACCACGGCGTGAGGGGGTTGTTCGCTGGCAATTCATGGTCTACAAGACCCACTTTACTTACCAAAAAGTTAGATTCCCCTTCTCTGATTTTGAAATGGGGGTGTTAGCTCATCTGCGAGTTGCGCCGTCTCAATTACACCCTAACGCTTGGGCGTTCGTTCAGGTGTTTGAGAAGATATGCCGATACTTTGGGTGGGCGTGCTCTATAAGGTTGTTCTTCTATTGTTTCCAGGTGTCCTCGTCTTTAAAAAAGTTGGGCTGGGTTTCTTTGAAGGGGGCTGCGAAATTAGGGGCAGTATTTACAACTTATGCTGATTCGAATAAGAAATGGCGAACAACTTTGTTTTGGGTGGAGCCTGTGCTGGATGAGGGAAAAGTACCCTTCTTTATTGACCGGGAGAGTAGGACAAGCCGTTTTGAGCTATATTGGTCGAAGGCTCATTACGAGGTTCCCGCAAATCATTATTCATTCGGGTATGAAACACTGTCTCGAGAGTAAAAATGGGTGGCCGATTGGTTTGTGGAGCTTAAGAAATCTTCGTGGCGATGTTGTACAAAGAAGGTGTTATGCTATGGAGGTGTGGCGATGACTGTGATGTTTACTACACTTTTGTAAATTTTTATCCTCTGTCTTTGCTAACATTTACCTTTCCTTTATCTTTTTGCAGTCGAAAGCTTGCCGATGGACGCGCTGAAGGTTGCACGTGAGGCGGCTGTAAAGATCCGGGTTGTGGGTGGTGGTATCCCACCGGCCATTGATGTTTCTGCTGGCCGGGGCAAGGAGACTGACAAAAGGAAAAAGAAAGTTATTCATTCTTCAAAGAAGAAGAAAATTCGTTCTGCTGCGGATATTCCCGCCGAAGAGTTGGCGAGGAGGGCAACAGGGCCAATCATAAAGAATGTGCTGGGTACTGGAGTGACCTCGCCTGGACGTGTGAGTTCGGGACAGAAAAGGCCCGCTAACGAGAGCTTATGCCCGCCAATGGGAGCTAAGGTGATGAGGACCGAGGTGGTCGAGTCTGGGCAATCAAGCGGCAGTGACTTCTGTGCCATCGATACCTTCGCGGATGGTCCTGGCAATGACGGAGTGATAGTGGTTGATACTCCAGCAGAGATGAGAGTAATGGTAACGGCGGGCGCCGGAGAGCCGTCAATACCTACTGCGATCTCGCTAGCCAGGGTCTTGAAGTTGACAGAAAGGGATCTTAACTCAAGTTTCCCTACGTCGACGCTGACCGTGGCGGTGCCAGAGCGGATTAATCGCCAGGAGGTTGTGGACTGCATGCGAGTTATAATCGATAGGATGTTGGCAGTCCAAGAGGCTGCCCTTGCTGCTGACCTTTGTTGCTCTGCTCAAGACGACCGTCTCGCCGAAATGGGGCGGAAGGTGGGAGACTTGACTGCAAGGGTTGGGCGCCTTGGAAAGGAGGTTCGTGATTTGAAGTCCGCCAATAAGTCACGGCGTAACGATAATGAATTGCTGAAGAAGGATAGTGAAGAAGTTAAACATCTGACGCTGGAGAAGGACAATCTGTCAAAGTTGCTGGATGAATCTGTAGCGAAGAAGGATAATTTGTCAAAGTTGTTAGACGAGTCTGTGGCGGAGAAGGATAGACTTCACCAAAAGGGAAATGAATTATCTGCCGAGTTGGCCACAGTGTATGGGAACCTTCATGCCGCCCAAGAAGATTTCAAAAAGTCTGCTGGGCGAGTGCAAGAATTGGAAACTGCGCTGGCCCAGGTTTTTTATGACTCTTTCAGCAACCCCCTTCGACAAGTCTTGCTTCGGTATCCTGAGGTGGATGCTACCGGATTGAGCCTAGAGTATGTGGTAGAGGGTAAACGACTGGTTCATCGGATCTCGGACAACGAGGTTACAGTGATCGAAGAGGGCCCCGAGACTGAGGGGGAGGAGGATGATGTAGAGGAGGACCACACTTCTGGCGATGTCACTGGAAATGACTTGTCGTCAGAGCTTGTCGGGGCTACTTTGCCGGGAGTAGATGTGGGAGGTAATGTGGGTGGTGTGGTCGCTACTGGTACACCTGGACAAGCTGCGGAGAATGAAAGTGAGGCGTCCATCGGGGGGGGGGTCGCCAAGTTTAGTTTGCTATTAGCTCTTTCCTTTTATATTGCTTCTTTCCGTGGTTGGTATGCCGACCATGATCTTGTAACTTGTCTTTGCATTAATAAAATTTTCTTTATGTTGCCATCTCTTACTTTCTCGGGTAAAGTAATCATCACGCATCTGTAAAATTGAATATCATCAGTTACCTTGTATGCTTGGCGGGGGTGAGGACCATCCCGTCACTTGGACGTTGGCTGGGGGTGAGAACTGTCCCAATCCAACGCATGGCGGGGGTGAGAACCATCCTAAAACTTGGACGTTGGCTGGGGGTGAGAACCGTCCCAATCTAACGCATGCCGGGGGTGAGAACCATCCCGAAACTTGGACGTTAGCTGGGGGTGAGAACTGTCTGAATCCAACGCAGGGCGGGGGTGAGAACCATCCCGTAACTTAGACGTTGGCTGGGGGTGAGAACCGTCCCAATCCAACGCATTGCGGGGGTGAGAACCATCCTATAACTTGGACGTTGGCTGGGGTTGAGAACCGTCCCAATCCAATGCACGACGCGGGTGAGAACCATCCCGAAACTTGGACGTTGGCTGGGGGTGAGAACCGTCCCAATCCAACGCACGGTGGATGAGAGAACCATCCCGAAACTTGATTTTAAAAGGAGTGCCAATAAAATTACACTTAAAAGTAGTGGAGAATTGACAAAGGCATTTATTAATTCAAAAAGTAGGGTCCTGCCTCGTTAAAAACCTTTCCAAGTAAAACCCATTGGGATAAAAACTTGGGAGAGGAAAAGAGTGCAGGGAGTGTTACATGATGGTTTAGCTGTAGTATCTTTTGATCTTGTCAGCATTCCACGCTCTAGGGATTGCTTTCCCTTCTAATGTTTGAAGGGAATATGCTCTTCCTCCCAGCTTGCTGACTACCCGGTACGGTCCTTCCCAATTTGGGGCGAGCTTTCCTTCTCGGGCGTTCTTGTTTCCAACGTCTGCGCGCCTGAGAACTAAGTCTTTTTCAGCAAACTTCCTAGGGACGACTTTTTTGTTGTACCGATTTGCTGACCTTTCTTTGGATTAGCGCTCTGACTGGGCTGCGTGCTCTTGGAGTTCGTCTAACAGGTCCAAAGTTTCTCTGAGGTTTTGGCTGTTGGTCACCTCGGTTACGTGCTCTCTTCTCCAAGAGGGTTCTCCAACTTCGACGGGAATCATCGCTTCAGCGCCGTAGGTTAATCTGAAGGGCGTCTCTCTGGTGCTGGATTGGGTGGTTGTCCTATATCCCCACAGGACATTTTCCAAGTTGTCAACCCACGCCCCTTTATGTGCCTCTAATTTCTTCTTGATTCCTTTGGCGAGCATTTTATTGGCTGACTCGACCAGCTTGTTGGATTGAGGGTAGGGGCGCTAAACAAGCCAGGGGCTTTTCAGGGGCCTTTGGCTCGGCTCGTGAAGGCCTGAGCTTACATGACTAAAATTGGTTATTAGCACAGGCTTGAACTTGTATAAAAGTCTGTTTAATAAAAAAGCCTCAGGCTCCAATTCAAAAGCTCGGCCTTAGAGCCTCTCAGGCCGACCTAATATATTATTTTTATTTTTATTTTATATTTTTTATACTACTTGCAATAGCCCTCTCTTTTTTCTCAATCCATTTCATCCCATTTTATTTGTTAAATAGAGTTTTTGAATGATTTTGTTTTATATTATGCTGTTTGGATATACCTTGAATTTATGAATATTTATGGAATTACTAATGTTATTGATTATATAATCTGTTTGGATAAATTTTTATTGTCTTATTTTTTTAAAATAGGCTAACATGCTAAATCAAGCTTTTATTTTTTGTAAATAAGACAGGCCACAAGCCAATAATTATATTTATAACAGGTGACAGGCTTGGTCAGGCTAACCCATTTAAATACAGGCTTAGCCTTTTAAGAGTAAAGTTCGGCTCGGCTCGGCTCGGCTCGTTAACACTCCTAATTGAGGGTGTTCTACTACGGTGAAGTGATGCCGGATCTGCAAATTGTTCATTAACTCTCGGAACTTGGCGTCAGTGAACTGAGTATCGTTGTCTTTAATGACTTCACCGGAGATGCCGAAGCGGTAGACAATACTTCTCTAGAAGAACTTCCTCGCCTTTTGGGATGTGATAGTGGCTAAAGGTTCAGCTTCTACCCACTTGGTAAAATAATCAATGGCGACAATCAGCCATTGGACCCGGCCAGCTGCCATGGGGAAAGGGCCTAATTTGTCTATTCCCCACTTGTAGAAAGGCCAAGGGGAAGTGATTGACGTCAATTCTTCTGTCGGGGCTTTATGTATGTCGACAAACCTCTGGCACTTCTCACATTTTTTAACATGCTCGTGGGCGTCTCGCTCCATGGTTGGCCAATAAAAGCCAGCTCTAAGTGCTTTCCTCGCCAATGAGTGCCCGCCCATATGATGGTCGTTGATCCCTTCGTGGATTTCTTGTAGGACGTACTCAACGTCGTTGGGGTTTAAGCACTTTAGGAGTGGAGTTGAGCATCCTCTTTTATAGAGGTGTCCTTATACCACGCAGAAATGGGCACTTCTTCGTACTACCTTCTTGGCTTCATTTTGGTCAAGTGAGAGGGTGCCTTCTGACAGGTAATTGTTGATGGGTGTGGCCCACGTTTCTTCGGTGATTTGCGCTGTCGTGTCTGAAATACTCATGACGATGCATGGGTTAGGTAAATTGTGCTGAATCACGGAACGATTGTTACTTGGGCTTTTAGTGCTTGCTAATTTGGCGAGGATGTCTGCCCGGGTATTCTCTGATCGCCTAATGTGCTCAACTTCAACCGCCTTGAAGGTTTGCATCAACTCCTTAACTTTCTCCAGGTACCTGCACATTAACGGGCCTTTGGCCTGATACTCTCCAAATATTTGGAAAGTCACTAACTGGGAGTCGCTGAAGACTTTAAGGCGTTGAGCTCCCAACTCTTTGGCTTGAACCAATTCGGCAATCATGGCCTTATACTCGGCTTGATTATTGGTAGTTGAGAAATTGAAAGTTAAGGAATGTTCCATCACCAACCCCTATGAGTTTTCTATTATCATGCTGGCGCCAGAGCCCTTGGCGTTGGAGGAACCATCAACATATAGCTTCCATACTGCTAGCGGCGAGGCTTCAGAGGCTTGATCATCAGGCTGCAGACCTTGCGTCATCTCAGCTATGAAGTCGGCGAGAGCCTGAGCTTTAATGGCGGTTCTACGCTTGTAACATATTTGTTACTCTGACAGCTCATTCGCCCAAGACATCATTCGTCCGGCGAGATCTGGCTTGTGTAAGACCTGGCAGATGGGTCGGTTGATCCTGACGACAACTGGGTGGCCCTGAAAGTACGATCTTAACCTTCTGGCGGCGAAGATGAGGGTAAGTGCGACCTTCTCCACTTCCTGGTACCGAAGTTCAGCTCCTTGCAAAACTTTGCTGACGAAGTACACTGGTCTCTGTCCTTCTTCCTTGCGTTCTCTGACTAAAGTTGTGCTTATGGCTTCTGAGCCTACGGCGAGATGCAGGAAGAGGGTCTCGTCGTTGTCTGTCTTAGTGAGGACTGGCGGGCATGACAAGGCCCTTTTAAATTCTTGGAAAGCTTTTTCACAGTCTTCAGTCCATTGGAAAGTTGTTCCTTTTTTTGAGTAGGTTGAACAGAGGGAGGGATTTATGTGCTGAATTTGCCAGAAAACAGGTGAGAGCTACTATCCGACCGGTTAGCTGCTGCACTTCTTTGACTGTTTGGGGACTTTTCATTTCTATTACTGCCTTGCACTTGTCAGGATTTACTTCAATGCCTCTCTCGGTGAGCATGAATCCTAAAACTTTTCCAGCTGGTACTCCAAATGCGCACTTGCTGGGATTCAACCTCATGTTGTATTCCCTTAGCCTGTCAAATACACTTTGGAGGTGTAGTAGGTGTTGTTCAGGTGACTGTGACTTGGTGATCATGTCATCAATGTAAACGTCAATAATGTCGCCAATTAGTTCTTTGAACACCTTGTTCATCATCCTCTGATAAGTGGCTCTAGCATTCTTTAGCCCGAAGGGCATCATGGTGTAACAATAGTTGGCGTTCTGGGCGATGAACTCCGTTTTGTCCTGGTCCTCCTCCAATAAAGGAATTTGATTGTAATCGGAGTACGCATCCATGAAGGATAGCATTTTGAATTCGGATGCCTTGTCTACCAGCTGGTCGATACTGGGGAAAGGGTAGGCGTCCTTAAGGCATACTTTGCTCAGGTCAGTGTAGTCTACGCACATCCTCCACGCCCCGCTGTGCTTTTTAACCAACACTGGATTAGACAACCAGGTTGTGTACTTGACTTCCATGATGAAACCTGCGTCTAGGAGTCTCTTAACTTCTTCATCAATGACATTTTGGCGATCAGGGCCAAACTTCTTTTTTTTCTGGGCGACAGGTTTCGCCTTAGGGTCAACGGACAGTCTATGACAGCATACTTCGGGATCAATTCCAGGCATGTCAGATGGCTTCCATGCAAATAGGTCTCTCTTATCTCGTAGCTGCTTAATCAACTTGCCTTTCACCTCCGGGTCGATGGTCGCCCCGATGGTTGTTGTTTGGCAGTCAGCATCGCTTAGAACAACATGTTCTAATGCTCCGTCAGGGGTGGGTCTGGCGTGTTCCAGCCAGGGGTCATCTCTTGCGTCAAACTCCACCAGGAAACATTGCTCTTGCTCTTTATCCTTCCTGCTAGAGCTTTCATCCATTAGCTGTGTTGTTACCTGTTGGGATGCCAGTTGGTCTCTGAAGGTGACCTTGGATATCGGTTTGAGGGAGATGTTATAGCAGCTTCTGACCACTGTTTGGTCCCCTCTTACTGTTGCGATCTTGTTATCCCTTGCCACAAATTTCAATGCGAGGTGGGGGTGAGAGATGCTGGCCTCAAAGGCGGCAAACATACTTCTACGAGGATGGCGTTATACGCTGAAGGAGTGTTGTTGGGTCAAAAACTGTTGGGTGAAAAATATATTATGATGGAGAACGTTCTAGTTCAGTAAGAGAAAACACTTGTGTTCTATTACTTTCAACCCAAGTGCGCAAGTGCACGCATCAAGTAATAAAGGGACTATTAGTGCCCAGATTATCGTTCCCACGAGGATAGAACTCTAAGTAATGCCTTAAACTATTTTAGAAAGAATGAAAATGAAAAGAAAAGTTAGTAATTGACCTGTTTGGTCAAACGTTCCCTACTGTCTTGACAACATTCCTCAAGGACAGTAGGTTCAATCTGACAGAAAACAATTCATCGCTTCGTTATGTATGATACCCTTCTTGTTAAGAGAAGGAAAAACAATATTCATGGGGGATTTATAGATACAAGATTGAATAAATAAAGAAAAAATAAAAATAGTATTAACAATAATTAAGAGACAACAGCATGGACGATGTAAAACAGTTTTAACATAAGGAACAGAATCGTTGTTCCATTCTTAAATAGTTATTCTCTCTACTCAAGACTTAACACTTTTGTCTTTGTTCCAGTCTCTTCACTGCCAACGTCTGATTCCTCAGCTTATGGACTAAATGTCACAAGTTTCCATATTCCTATGGCTCTCTTGACTCCAACAGTTACTTAGCACGGAACCTTAAAGTGAACAAGGTGGCCCCTTATTCTTAAGGCAACCAGCAGTGTTGTTTCCACAACACTACCTTCCCCCTCTGGTTAAGCTGTCTGAAATCCCTTCCTCATGGAAGTTCCTTTCTCAGTATGTGTTCAATTTCCATTGATACACAATGAATATAGCTTACTTAACCAGAGAAATACAAAAACTCAGTACAAAAGTTTTTAAAATAAGTCTTTAAGAACTTTGCAGTTTTTCCGTTCCACAGATAGTTTAGCCCATGGCTACTACTTTAAACATAATTATTCTGGACTGAAATCCCATAGACCCGAGATTCAGTTTAGAGATAACGAGTGGAAAGGAGAGAAATAACACTTATATTTAAATGGAAACAACTTAGGTTACAAGAAAATAGAAAGTGGAGAATATGGCTGTTGCTCGTGAGGAGTCTCAAGTGGGTGATACAGAATAGAGAAGAAGTGTTGTCACTTAACTACATCTAAAACTATACAAAAGAAAAACTAAAAAATAAAGTAAATGATCTCTTCTTAAGGAATTCGATGATGTTCTTCGTGCTAGAACGTCTTATTTATAGGCAGAAGAGTGAATGGCAAAGTGAGTAATTCCCTTGGAGTTGTTTTCTTGAATGCATGAAAGGGGCGGTGCGAACAGTGCTTTGAGGGGCGCAAG
Source organism: Gastrolobium bilobum (assembly GCF_033153095.1). Taxonomy (NCBI): domain Eukaryota; kingdom Viridiplantae; phylum Streptophyta; class Magnoliopsida; order Fabales; family Fabaceae; genus Gastrolobium; species Gastrolobium bilobum. The sequence continues at coordinate 48,557 of NW_026896830.1, read as the reverse complement.
TGGCTGGATGGGACAGTTATTGTTAAGATTTGTCTTTCCTTCTTATCATCCCCATGCCTTGCTTTCCTCTTTAGCCAATAGGAACCGTTTATTCCCTGGTGCGCACGTTTCCTCTTGCTTGATTGTTGCACCCCTTATGCTTTATGGAAACTTCTTTTCAACGTTTCCTGCAAAGTGGTAAGAAATATTAAATGAGTGGAGCAGGTGTATTTAATGTTCCCAATCCGTTCCCCTTTTTATATATTTTTCAATGGATTACGTCACCATCCATTCTCCACTGTGTTTTTGTCATAAAGATATTAAACATGTGCTTTTAGTGCTAAAGTTGCTCATCAGATGAGGGAACAGACAGTATTTTGCCATCAAAATTGGCTTAGATGGGAACGAATTTTCGTCCCATCAAACACCCCAAAACTTAAATTGTTGGTTGTCCTCAAACAACTCAGAAATAGTGGCTTAGGCTACTCAATTTCAAAGAATAGCTCAACTTCAGAAACTTGAGCCAGTAAGTAATCATAATCTTTTCAAAGAATGAACTACTCTCCATAGGTGACAAGTAAAAAGAATTTGTTCCCAAGTAAGTGAAGGCTGCTGATCTTCTGTCTCACTATCACTCAGGGCTTGGTGTTTCTCTGTCCATTTCTGGATGTGATTATTCAAACTTGCTTATTTGCTGCTTTCCTAAGAAGTGCATGTGTCTTTCATATCAAGGATCTTTGTGAAAAGGATTGATGTGGTTTTTTTTTAGAAATGGAATGATCACAGGTCTTGGGTCAAGGAACATTTTTCAGTTTTTTTCTGTTTCAGAGATGGGCTTTTCTGGGTGAGGGAACACCTTGTCTTTTTGTACCTTCTTTTCTTCCTTTAGAGGAATCTTTTCTGGTATTTTATTCTGAATTCTTTTGAATGGTTGTTCCCTTTTTTTCTTTGTTTTCTCTTCTTCTTATCCTCTTTGCTCATTTTGGATTTGTTCCTTGTTCCTTTTAGTTGACCATGGGATGAGTATGAGTATGAGTGTGTGGGGTTATGTTGCGGTATGAATGGGAATGGAAGTGTTTGTTTGATTGTGAAAGGGTGAGTGTTTGAAGGTTGATCCTTGTTAGTGAAATTCACCTGTTCTTCAGCAGTACTTACAGCATCAAGGCAAGTTTAGAAGTTTCATTGTGCTGACACCTTAGGAACGCTCTCATGAGTAAGTGTTTGGCATTTTTAATTCCTTACCAGCTTTAGTTCACACAGATCAGTTTCCTTCAAAAATATGAAGATTAAATTCATTTCATCTTTTCTATTTCAAGCATTCAGAGTAAGAACAAGAATGATTACTTATTGACTTTGTGCTTCATGCCATTGGTTATTCAAATTTTCACAGCCACAATACTATAACTGAACTATTTGCTCCAAACAGTTTGAACAAAAAAGATTTTTCTATTTCAAAAAGAAGTTAAAATTACACTAGGGAACGGAAAAGAAAACAAAAGCAAAATAACAGAAAAACAATAATTGGGTGTATGTGGTTTTTGAACCACCCCAAAACTACGTTCCTGCTACGGAACGTAGGTCAATAATTTGGATTAGAGGTGAACATCAGATGCTTCCTCCCTGTTGGGAGCCTTGTGGTTAAGTGTAACCACCCCAAAACTTTGCTCCTTGTGAGAGAGCAAAGGTATCCACTGGGTTGCCTCCCAGTCATGCTTAGTTCAATGTCTTTAGCTAGACATGTTACTCTCTTCTTAATTGGAATCAGAAAGAGGCATACTTTCCTCTTTTTCATTGAACGTTTCATCATAATACAACTTTAACCTGTGCCTGTTGACTTTAAAAGAGCGGCCATGTTCAGTTCCTTGGATCTCAAAAGCTCTGTTTCCTGTTTCTTTCACTATTTGATATGGACCAGTTCATCTTGATTTGAGCTTTCCTGGGAACAGTCAGAGTCTGGAGTTGAATCACAATACTTTTTGACCAACCTTGAGCTCTCTGTTCCTGATTCTTTTATCGTGCCACTTTTTCATCTTTTCTTTGTACAGCTTGTGATTTTCATAGGTGTTTCCTCTGAATTCTTCCAGTTCCTCAAGTTGTAGCATTCTCTTTTCCCCTGTCGCCTTCTCATCTATGTTGAGAGCATAAACTACCTAGTATGCTTTGTGTTTTAATTCTAGAGGAAGGTGGCACGCTTTGCCAAATATCAATCTGTAGGGGAACATCCTAGGGGTGTTCTGTAAGCTGTTCTATAAGCCCATAATGCCTCCTCTAGTTTGAGAGATCAGTCTTTCTGAGAAGGGTTCACAATCTTCTCTAAAATCCTCTTAACCTCTCGGTTAGAGACTTCGATAAGTCCGCTGGTCTGTGGATGATATGGAGTTGCAACTTTGTGTTTGACTCCATATTTTTCCAACAACCTTTCAAACTGGTGGTTAATGAAATGTTTCCCACCGTCACTGATGATACAGCGGGGGGGTCCCATATCTTGTCACAATGTTTTTCTTTAAAAATTTTATAACCACCATGGCATCATTAGTCGGTAAGGCAACAGCTTCCACCTACTTGCTTACATAATCAACAACCATAATATAAATTTGTGACCACAAGAAGGGGGAAAAGGCCCCATGAAATCAATGCCCCACACATCAAACAATTCAATTTCTAATATGGGATTAAGGGGCATCTCATTCTGTTTAGTTAAATTACCCTCCCTTTGACATTTATCACATTGTTTAGCATATTGAAGAGCATCTTTAAAAAAGGAGGGCCAATAAAAACCTGATTGAAGTATCTTGGATGCAGTTCTGATTCTGCCCAAATGGCCTCCATAGGGGGATGAATGACATGAAAAAAGGATTTGAGGTTGCTCTTCTTCTGGGACACACCTCCTTATCATTTGGTCCGCACATCTTTTGAATAATAAAGGTTCATCCCAGAGATAGCTCCTGCAATCATGAAAAAATTTCTTTTTCTGCATCCAGCTTGCTTCATATGGTTCCAGCCCTGCTGCAAGCAAGTTAGCTATATCAGCAAACCAAGGAACGTCAGCTTCTTTGTCAGTGATAACAAACAATTGTTCGTCAGGGAACGTCTCCTTGATAGGTAGTCCAACTTCCATATGTTCCAATCTGGACAAGTGATCTGCAATTTGGTTTTCACAACCTTTCCTTTCTTTGATCTCCAGATTGAATTCTTGCAATAGTAGGATCCATCTTATTAATCGTGGTTTTGCTTCTTTCTTGGAAAATAGGTATCTGAGAGCTGCATGGTCATTGTGAATAATGACTTTGGATCCCAGAATGTATGGCCTAAACTTTTTGCAGGCATATACTACAGCCAACATCTCTTTTTCAGTGACTGTGTAGTTCTCCTGAGCTTCATTCAAGGTTTTGCTGGCATAATATATGCTAAGAAAGAGTTTATCCTTCCTCTGGCCTAGAACCACCCTTATAGCTTAGTCACTTGCATCACACATTAATTTAAAGGGTAAATTCCAGCCCGGAGGTTGAATAACAGGCGTAGTGACTAATTGACTTTTCAAATCCTCAAAGGCTTTCAAACAATCAGAACTGAATTCAAAGTTCACATCCTTTTCTAACAATCGGCACAGAGGTCTGGCTATCTTGGAAAAGTCTTTAATGAACCGTCTGTAGAAATCTACATGCCCCAGAAATGATCTCAGTGTTTTAACACTCACCGGAGGTGGCATCTTTGCTATGGATTCTACTTTGGCTTGATCTACTTCTAACCCGTTCCTGGAGATTTTATGTCCTAAGACAATCCCTTCTTTTACCATGAAAAGGCATTTCTCCCAAGATCACACAAAGCTTTGCCAACATTTGTGTTACCAATGGCAATAGGAATATTAAAACTCCCTGGATCATGAAGTTTGGGAGGAAACTTCTTCTGTATTATGGCACTACACTCCTCAGTGAGTGTTACTGTCTGGCATTCCTGCAGCTTGTGTTTTCTTGATAACAAGTCCTTCATAAACTTGGCATAATTAGGCATATTAGCCAAGGCTTCAGCAAAGGGTATATTAACATGCAACTTTTTGAAGATAACAAGAAATCTGGCATATTGCTGCTTCTGAGCATCTTTCTTGAATCTTTCAGGATAAGGTGCCATGGCTCTCATATATTCAGGACTCAACTCAAATTTCTTCTTTTCAGCAATAATCGGTTGCTTTTCTTCTTCACCTTTCTGAAGAGGCTTCTGCACTAGTCATACAAGTAATAAAATGATGAGTAAAGATCGTTCCCACGAGGAATTGTGTTCAAACACCAATATACCATAGAAAACTAATTTGAATCAAATAAGAGTTTGTAAAAATCATGAATAATTTGTCACCAGAAAATTGATTTTGAGTAAATTGACACAAGTAAATATGGATTAGGAATTAATAAAAATAACAAGTAGTCAGAAAACAACTTTCCTCCATGATAAACCATATAAGAATTGATCATATGATGAATTCCTTTCCATGTGGTGTTAATCAATCTTTTACTTATCATCAAGATGTAATCCCTTACTACCCTGATAGAAACATTAATCAGAAACCCCAATCCCTTGGTGATTTCTTTCTTAATACGTGCATGAAATACTAAGGTTTTAAGATTACATCAGAACTCTAGCATCAATCCCTTGAGTACTAGAATTCTGATGTTGAGATTATCAAATACAGAAGTCATATAAACATCCCTGTTCTATACTACTTCATTGATAGAAATAATTAACTCAGAAAATCTCAAATCAGCACATGAAAAATACTTCATCATATTAATCAAATCAACATAATATTATCATGGAGTTCCATTGCATTCAGACTACAAAGACTCTACTCAGACATGACTAAGGAATAAATAAGAGAAGAAGAAGCAAACTTCATTTCCATGTTGAAAGTCTTCAATCTCCAAACTATTACAAGGAAATCCTAATACAAAAACTAAAAGAATTTAGAGAGAAGTCAGACTAAGTTTAAGAGAGAGAGAGAGTTCAGATCCCCCAAGATTCTCCTCTAAGTGTCAAGGCTTTGCCTTATATAGTGTTACAATTAAAAACAGAAAACTGATGTGGGCGCTAAAACGTCCATAAGTGGCCGTTTTAGCGTCCATGCTTTACGTATGCTCAACTGCTTTTAACTGATTTCAACGCTAAAACGTTAAGGAATGACCGTTTTAGCGTCCAAACTTGGTGAATGCTTAACTAACTTTAACTGACTCCAACGCTAAAACGTTTGATTTGGACGTTTTAGCGGTGAAGACCATAATCTTTTTTCCACTTTAGGGCGCTAAAACGCATATTGCAGGCCGTTTTAGCGTCCAAGACCAGCAATTTTCCATCTTCTTAGTGTAGCAGCGCGCTAAAACGCTCTGTGTGGACGTTTTAGCGCTCATCACCAGCAAGTTTTGGCCTCTTCCTGTAACAGGGCGCTAAAACGCTCAGTGTGGACGTTTTAGCGCTCAACACTTAGGCAATTTTTCTCCTCTTGAGCTCCAGAATCTTCTTCCTTCTCCAGTTGTCTTTCAAGCTTGCTTTTCCTACAAGAATCATACAAATTTCCAATAAAGCTCTTGAACTTGTAATTGAGGACATCTTAGGACATTAACCTTGTTTTTCATCATTTAATCACACAATTTGATCCTAATTCCTGCTAAAAACCATGATGAACTAAGGGTTCATCACAATTCCCAGATTTGAATATTGCTGTCCTCAGCAATAACTTTAAAGACAGAGAAAGACTTGAGATTCTTTACACATGAAATTTATGAGGTTGGATTGAAATATGACAGATCAACTTTCCAAGATACAATCTAACAACCCAGCAATCTATCTTTTACTATGACTTGCTTAACCTCATTACAATGACTTTCAACAGATCAGTAAGATGAAATGCAGAGACCTTGAACACAAAATACCCCCTCACTTGGAACTTCTCAAAAATTGTGAGAATAAACTCTCTTGCACTCTAGTGTCTAAGGGTGTACTCATCACTCAATCTCCACTGCACTCAAACTACTATAAGCTTGCCCATCTTCTCACTTCCCATAGTTACAGTGATTCATAAGCAGAGCAAAAGAGGCTTTGGTAGTATGACTTGACTAAGAATAGGATTCTGTATAGAAGAAGGAAAAATGGCTTGACATGTAGTTGGCTAAAGGTAGGATTTGATGTTGCAGAAGGTTAGATAAATGGATCAGATTCAGATAAGAGGAGGATCACTACTGAATTTATCTATGTACTCCTTAATCCTTCTCATTCTCTTCTTCCTTTTCATTTGCTCTTTTCACCACCTTTTCTACAACTTTTCTTTTTCTTAAACTTCCTTCCTCCTTTTCTTCCAACTTTCAACACTTTGTGTTGTTTTGATTTCCCTTTTTCCTCATTTCCTTTTTCTTTTCCTTTTCCAAACCAAGCACTTTGTGCCTTTACTTCCTTTTCTCCAAATTTCCAACACTTAACACTTAATATTTTTGTTCATTGCAGAAACACCTTTCTTACAGAGCCTTCCTCCTTACCCCTTATCTGAACACATAATCTGAAAATTTAGGATCTGGAATAAGTGCAGGGCTCTTAGTTTTATCACAAAAATTCTGGCTTAAGGCTTCCATGCAATAAGAAAATTTGGTTCAAAAGAAAAATGCCTCAATGAGCTCTACTTTACAAACCATGAACTATTTCAAGTTAGAAACAGGGCAAGTTCTAGAGTTACTCATACAGTGAAGTGCTCTCTGAACAAAAAATTTTCTGTATAGGCTCAATGTCTTACAGTTCAGAGTGCATGCTTGAATTCCTCTATATACATCAACCTGATCTCTCTACTCCTCACATAACATGAGTCATGCAAACATATCATTTAACACATATGCAGGGATTTCAAATTGCATCAACAAATGTTTAATCCATCATGTAAAACTTTGATCATCCTATCCTCATAAAATTCACATCATCTCAACTCTAAATCCAACCTTTGTACATATAAAACACTTCCTAAACTACCTAAAACTATATTCACAAGAATTTTAAAAGAAAGGATTGAGATGTTTCCCTGTTTGTGGCTCATCAACTGTGTGTCATCATCAACTGTGTGATTCCACCATAATCATGTCATTCATTCACACCCCATTCCCAGATTTAAACGTTGCTGTCCCCAACAACTAATTTAAATCTAAAAAGCAGTTGACAAATTCTGAAACACATTCACATATCAACAAATAGCATCAGTACTATTTAAAAGTGCATCATTCAAACAGAGAATCTCAATGTACTAACAAATATACAAAATGAAAATAATACCACAATCAACTAAAAATATCCAAAATAAAACCATAAAACAGAAAATGTATAAAAACAAAATGAGAAGTCTAATCAGTGGACTCGTCATCATCACTAAACACCAAATATGATCCTGGATCAACAGTAGGCAAGGGGTTGTACTCAGGATCAACACCCCTGTCTTCATCCATAGCACCAGCATCAGCAGCAGCAGCAGCAGTGGTCTCTGTGGTAGTAGCATCAACACCAGGCTGTCTCTCTGGAGTGGGTGCAGCATGAGAAGATGTAGCACCATCAGTAGGCGCAGCTCCATCCACATGATCAGCATAGTGAGTCCGGGCCATTGCCTCAAAGGCTTCTTCCTCATCAGAATGAGGGTATACAGCAGGCTGATAATCAATAACATCCAAGCCCTGAGCCTCACATATAGATTTCAACATCGTCACCATGTATATCTGAAATGAGTGCTGGCTGGACTGCATAAACCGGAGACGCCTGCGCAAATGTCTCATTCGGAAGTCAGTGTTCACCATCCATTGCTCCCCTGTCCTTAGCCTTTCTTCAAATTCATCATCACTCTGAGTTGTAGATTTCCTACCAGGAGTCAATCCTGTGACCTCCCCTCCTCCTATCTTCAATTGCTTTGTAATCATGGCGGCATCAATTGTAGGGTGCAATTTAGTTGGTGCCCCATTATCAGTAACATCTACACCAGCTTTCTGACAAAGCAACTGAATCAAGGAACAGTGACCCAAAGCAGCAGAGTCACTGTCAGAGTGAGCCATATCATAAATGCTGTTCTGAAGGAGAATAGGAAGTTCCACCTTCGCCCTTGTCATGATAGTGTGAATCAGGACAGCTCTCTTCAGGATAACCTCTGCCTGGTTGGAAGAGGGCATGACATTTGAGATTACAAAGTGAAACCAGACTCTAGCCTCACCATTTAAATGCCTCAACCAAATCAACTTAGGAGCAACCTTATCCTTGGTTAACTCCCAAGTTTCACCAGGTTTGGCTATAGTCTGCAAAATAGGCTCAGCTGCCCCCATCTTGGTCCAGGTGTCAAAGTTTGGGTCACTCCTCCTTGGTGGAATTTCAATATTCTGCCAGTTTCTCCTGAACTCACAACTGGCATTGTGGATATAGTCACAGAACCTTATCTTCAGCAGCTTTTGGATAGTGTGAGCATCATACTTCACTTTCTTTCCCCTCACCCAGCTAGTGAAAGTCCTCTGGCCTCCTTGATCTCCATTAAATGCATTAGCAAAGAATTCCCTTGCTATGTTAGGACTGCTATCACCCAGTATTCTTCCAAAAGTTGCCCAATCCCTGGTCTTCAGCTGAGACTGAAACTGGGGATATTCATCCTGTTCTAGAACAAATTTTCTTTCTCTAACAAATGGCGTCTTGGAAGTCTTGTCAGTATACCTTTTCTCATGTTCCTCACTTTTCCAAAAGTGAGCATCAAACTGTGGGGTAAGCTCAGCTTCAGTATCTCCTCCTTGATTCACTCGTGCTCGCTTCTTAAATCTTTTTTTTTCCTTTTGTAGCAGGAGCTGGTTGAGAAGGAGAAGACATTGTGCCTACACAACAAGAGAAAATCAGTCCAAATGTCAAATAATTACATATCATGAATCCAATTCCACAATGGTCGCATTGAGCGTTTTAGCGTCCTGGCCTTAAACGTGTGTAAAAACTGGACGGGCGCTAAAACGGTCACACTGAGCGTTTTAGCGCTAGACCTTAATGTGTGTAAAAATGGACGGGCGCTAAAACGGTCACACTGAGCGTTTTAGCGCCAGACCAATTTTTGGGTCAGGCATTTCCACGAACACCTTGTGTATGTGTATGCTGGGTTGTTGTTTGAAAACAACGGAGAACCAACACTCACTGGATTTGTTGTCTCATTGAAGTCTCTAGGTGTGATCTTCCTATCATGCCATAGCTTTGTCTTCTCCTTATACAAACTGGCACTTTCATAAGCAGACAAACGAAACTCATCCAATTCATCCAGTTGTAATAATCTTTTCTGTCCCGCTGCTTTGGAAATCCAACTGGCAAATGGCATGCTTTTCCAAACAGCAACTGAAATGGAGACATCCCAATAGGAGTTTTGAAAGCGGTCCTGTATGCCCATAAGGTGTCATCAAGTTTCTTGGACCACTGGGTCCTAGCATTCCCAACAGTCTTCTCCAATATTCTCTTCAATTCCCTGTTGGAAATCTCAACCTGACCACAAGTCTGTGGGTGATATGGAGTGCTTATTTTGTGCCTCACTCCATACTTAGCCAAAGCATACTCCACCATCCTATTATCAAAATGAGTGCCCCCATCACTAATGATAGCTCTAGGGACTCCAAATCTTGAAAATATATTCTTTCTCAGAAAAGCAATCACCACCCTGGAATCATTGGTTGGTGTAGTTATAGCCTCAACCCATTTGGAAACATAATCAACTGCCACCAATATATACTTGTTAGAGTAGGAAGAAGGGAAAGGTCCCATAAAATCCATACCCCAAACATCAAAGATCTCCACTTCCTGGATATTGTTCAACGGCATTTCATGTCGCCTAGAAATATTCCCAGTTCTCTGACAGTTGTCACATGCCTCCACAAACTTCTTTGCATCCTTGTACAAAGTGGGCCAGTAGAAGCCACTCATCAAAACTTTTGCTGCAGTTCTCTCACCTGCAAAATGTCCACCATACGCAGAACCATGACAATGCCACAACACATCCTTCTGTTCTTCCTCTGGAATACACCGTCGGATCACACTATCTGAACATCTATAGAAAAGATATGGCTCATCCCAAATATACCTCTTAACATCATGCAGAAATTTCTTCCTCTGTTGCCATGTTAAATCCTTAGGCATCAATCCAGCAGCTTTATTGTTGGCAAAATCAGCAAACCATGGTGGTGTACTGATAGATAAGACTTTATCCCCAACCATCTCTGTTACAGCACATATTGCCAAAACATGTTCATCAGGAAACTCTTCTCTGATCACTACTTCCGGCCCTTCTTGAAGCTCTTTTTCTGTAATCCTGGATAAGTGATCAGCCACCAAATTTTCAACTCCCTTTTTGTCCTTGATTTCTACCTCAAACTCTTGCAACAGTAACAACCAGCGGAGCAACCTGGGTTTAGCATCCTGCTTGCTCAACAAATACTTTAAAGCTGCATGGTCAGTGTAAACAATAACTTTTGATCCTAACAGATATGGCCTGAATTTGTCAAATGCATACACAATAGCCAGTAATTCTTTTTCTGTAGTAGCATAATTCTTTTGTGCATCATTTAAGATCTTACTGGCATAGTAAATGACCTGAAACAATTTATTCACTCTTTGGCCCAATACCACTCCTACGGCATAGTCACTGGCATCACACATTAATTCAAATGGTAATGAAAAATCAGGTGCCATCATGATAGGTGCAGTGGTCAACTTTTCTTTTAAAACATGAAATGCATGCAAACATTCATCATCAAACAGGAATTCTTGATCCTTAACTAATAACTTGCATAAGGGCTTAGCAATTTTTGAAAAATCTTTTATAAACCGCCTGTAAAATCCTGCATGACCAAGAAAACTCCTCACACCCTTAACATTTACAGGTGTTGGAAGTTTCTCTATCACAGAAATTTTTGCCCTATCCACCTCAATTCCATTCCTAGACACCTTGTGTCCAAGAACTATACCTTATGTCACCATAAAGTGGCACTTCTCCCAGTTCAAAACCAAATTACAGTCTTGACATCTTTTCAACACAGAATCTAAATTCCCTAGACATACATCAAAATCAGAACCAAATACAGAAAAATCATCCATAAAAATTTCAATACATTCTTCTATCATATCGGAAAAAATGGAAAGCATGCACCTTTGAAATGTGGCAGGAGCATTGCATAAACCGAAAGGCATCCTCCGGTATGCGAATATTCCATATGGACATGTAAAAGCAGTCTTCTCCTGATCCTCTGGTGCCACAGCTATCTGATTGTACCCTGAATAACCGTCCAAGAAGCAATAGAAAGCATGTCCTGCCAACCTCTCTAGCATCTGATCCAAGAAGGGAAGTGGAAAATGATCCTTCCTGGTTGCCTTATTCAGCCTCCGGTAATCAATGCACATTCTCCAGCCAGTGATTGTCCTTGTGGGAATCAACTCATTGTTCTCATTTTTCACCACAGTCATCCCCCCTTTCTTGGGCACGGTCTGCACAGGACTCACCCAAGCACTGTCTGAAATTGGGTAAATCATCCCAGCATCAAGCAACTTCACCACCTCCTTCCTCACTACTTCCTTCATAGTGGGGTTGAGTCTCCTCTGTGGTTGCCTTACTGGTTTGACCTCTTCTTCCATCAATATTTTGTGAGTGCAAAATGAAGGATTAATACCCTCGAGATCTGAAAACTGCCATCCAATAGCCATTTTATTCTTCTTGAGTACCTTAATCAACTTCCCTTCTTCCTCATCAGACAACATTGCATTAATGATTGCTGGATATGTTTGATCATCCCCAAGGAACACATACTTCAAATGTGAAGGTAATTCCTTAAGTTCTACCTTAGGTGCTCCTTTTGGAATGTCATCAATCTTCTTCTCAAGCTCTTCCACTTCTGGCTCTTCTTGGTAATCCTCTGTACCTATCTCTTCTTCTGATCTTTGTTCCTCAACTGGGAATTCTTGTTTTTTATTCACTTCTTCCACAACCTCCTGTATCACATCCAATCTAAAACAATCCTCCACATCAACAGGATGCTTGATGGTTTCGAATACATCAATTGTAACTGTTTCCTCATCCACCCTTAGCAACAACTTTCCTTGTTCAACATCTATCAAAGATCTTGTAGTTGCTAAAAAGGGTCTTCCTAACAATAAAGGACTTTCTGTATCCTCTTCCTCCATGTCAAGAATCACAAAATCCACTGGAAAAATAAACTTGTCTACCTTGACCAAGACATCTTCAACCACACCTTCAGGCCTCTTGATAGATCTATCTGCAAGATGCAGAATAAGATTGGTCTCCTTTAAAGTGTTAATTCTCAAAGCTCTACATACTGTCAATGGCATCAAGTTTATACTGGCTCCCAAATCACACAATGCCTTTCCCACCTTCACATCTCCTATAGCAATAGAGATACTGAAGCTTCCTGGATCTTTCATTTTTGTAGGAAGCTTCTTCTGGAATAGGGCACTACATTCTGCTGTTAGGGCCACTGTCTCACCATCAGTTAATTTCCTCTTCTTAGTAAGAAGATCCTTCATGAATTTTGCATAGTGAGGCATATTTTCCAGTGCTTCAGAAAATGGAATGTTAATTTGTAAATTTTTGAAGATATCCAGAAATCTTGCATAGTGCTGCTTCTGAATCTCTTTCTTCAACCTCTGAGGGTAAGGAACTTTAGCATAGGGAGATAAACTAACTGGCTGTTCTTTCTTGTTAGCCATCTTCTTCTTTTCCCACTTTATCATCTTTTGTGGGGAAGCATTTTTACCAACTTCTACCTCTCCTTCATTCTTATTGTCCTTCCCTTCCTCTTCTTTGTCAACTCCAACTATAACATCTCTAACAACTACTTCCTTCTCACTTTTCTCATTTCTTATTTTCTCTCCTTCATCATCAGAGACTACATCTTCAACCACAACCTCTTCTTCATTCTTTTTATTTTCCACCTTCTTTTTCCCTGGTTGAAGTACCAACCCACTTCTTGTCATAATTGCTTTACAGTGCTCCTTAGGATTCACCAGTGTATCACTTGGAAATTTCCCTTGTGGTCTCTCTGATATCTGTCTTGATAATTGACCAATCTGGGTCTCCAAATTTCTGATTGATGCTTCCTGATTTCTGAAATAAGTTCTGGTCTCCTGCATGAATGCAGTTGTCTCTTCCCTGAATGAAGTAGAACCCTGAATATAATCCTGAGTTGTCTTAGATAACTGAGCAAACGCTTTCTCCCATGCAGTAGGATCACTTGACTGCTCCTTCATATGTGGTGGTGGAGGATGTAATGGTGGATTCAATTGGTGGTTGGAACTATAGCTGAATCCTGGGTGTTGATTCTTGTTTTTCCATGGTGGCATATGAACATTCTTTCCCTGATTGTTGTAGTTCCTTTGATTATTCTGATCATACCACACTCTATTCACCTCTGCTTGTTCTGATGATCCCCCATAATCACACTCCTCTGTCACATGGCCCTTACCACAGATAGCACATACACTCTTTGTTTCCACAGAAGCTACCTTTTGTGAAGAGAGTTGCTTAATAAGGGTATCTAATTGTTGCTGCTGTTGTCTCTGTGTCTGCATCAGTTGATCATTCCTTGCCAACAAAGCATCATACCCATCCAACCTGATAATTCCTGTCCTTCTGTCAGCCACTGGAGCATTATCAAATTCTTGAGATGCTAATGACTCAAAGATATCTAAAGCTTCTTGAGGGGTCTTGGTAGTCAATGATCCACCAGCAGTGGCATGCACCAAGGTTCTAGTGTTAGTGGTCATTCCTTGCAGGAAGATTGCTGCTTGTTGCCATGCCTCAATTCCATGCTGTGGACATTTCCTCAACAAAGTCTTGAATCTCTCCCAAGCCTCATAAATAGATTCTGACTCTTTCTGCTTAAAGCTTGTAATTTCATCCTTCAACTTGGCCCTCTTGGATGCTGAGAAAAACCTTTGCAAGAACTTGGTTTGCAAATCATCCCAAGTTGTTATACTTCCTTGTGGCAATGATTGCAGCCATCTCCTTGCATCATCCGTCAGTGAATGAGTGAATAGTCTCAACAGAATTGCATCTCTTGTGACACTGTTTATCTTCACAGTATCACTTAACAATAGGAAGTTCTCTATGTGCAAGTAAGGGTCCTCCGCACTGGTTCCAGCAAACTGATCCTTCTGCACCAAATGTATCAAAGCAGGCTTCAATTCAAAGTTGTTGGGCTCCACTGTTGGGCGCACAACACTCCCAATTGGAGGAACCACTGCAGGAGTCATGTACTCTCCCAGTGTCCTCTGTGGTGGTGGTGGTCTGTGATTCTCTGCCATTATATCTTCCTGATTAACCGTACTTGATTCACCAATTTCTTACAACTGTCTCCTTTGCCTGGCTGCCCTTTTGTGCTTCCTCAATGTCCTTTCTAATTCTGGATCATACAACAACAAATTTGGATCAAGTGTACCTCGCATGTACCAGAATCAAAATTGACCAGAATTTTAACATAAACTAAAATACTGAAAATAAAAGGATTCAATCTCAGAATTCTATAGTATCAGTTAGTGTTGAAAAACAAATTTCCCGGCAACGACGCCAAAAACTTGTTGCGGATCTAGCAAGTGCACTAGTCGTACAAGTAATAAAATGATGAGTAAAGATCGTTCCCACGAGGAATTGTGTTCAAACACCAATATACCATAGAAAACTAATTTGAATCAAATAAGAGTTTGTAAAAATCATGAATAATTTGTCACCAGAAAATTGATTTTGAGTAAATTGACACAAGTAAATATGGATTAGGAATTAATAAAAATAACAAGTAGTCAGAAAACAACTTTCCTCCATGATAAACCATATAAGAATTGATCATATGATGAATTCCTTTCCATGTGGTGTTAATCAACCTTTTACTTATCATCAAGATGTAATCCCTTACTACCCTGATAGAAACATTAATCTGAAACCCCAATCCCTTGGTGATTTCTTTCTTAATACGTGCATGAAATACTAAGGTTTTAAGATTACATCAGAACTCTAGCATCAATCCCTTGAGTACTAGAGTTCTGATGTTGAGATTATCAAATACAGAAGTCATATAAACATCCCTGTTCTATACTACTTCATTGATAGAAATAATTAACTCAGAAAATCTCAAATCAGCACATGAAAAATACTTCATCATATTAATCAAATCAACATAATATTATCATGGAGTTCCATTGCATTCAGACTACAAAGTCTCTACTCAGACATGACTAAAGAATAAAGAAGAAGCAAACTTCATTTCCATGTTGAAAGTCTTCAATCTCCAAACTATTACAAGGAAATCCTAATACAAAAACTAAAAGAATTTAGAGAGAAGTCAGACTAAGTTTAAGAGAGAGAGAGAGAGTCAGATCCCCCAAGATTCTCCTCTAAGTGTCAAGGCTTTGCCTTATATAGTGTTACAATTAAAAACAGAAAACTGATGTGGGCGCTAAAACGTCCATAAGTGGCCGTTTTAGCGTCCATGCTTTACGAATGCTCAACTAACTTTAACTGACTCCAACGCTAAAACGTTTGATTTGGACGTTTTAGCGGTGAAGACCAGAATCTTTTTTCCACTTTAGGGCGCTAAAACGCATATTGCAGGCCGTTTTAGCGTCCAAGACCAGCAATTTTCCATCTTCTTAGTGTAGCAGCGCGCTAAAACGCTCTGTGTGGATGTTTTAGCGCTCATCACCAGCAAGTTTTGGCCTCTTCCTGTAACAGGGCGCTAAAACGCTCAGTGTGGACGTTTTAGCGCTCAACAGTTAGGCAATTTTTCTCCTCTTGAGCTCCAGAATCTTCTTCCTTCTCCAGTTGTCTTTCAAGCTTGCTTTTCCTACAAGAATCATACAAATTTCCAATAAAGCTCTTGAACTTGTAATTGAGGACATCTTAGGACATTAACCTTATTTTTCATCATTTAATCACACAATTTGATCCTAATTCCTGCTAAAAACCATGATGAACTAAGGGTTCATCAACTTCTCAACAGTAGAAGGAATTACCAATTCTTTTTCTGGCTCCTTAACCTCCTGAAATTTCTCATCAGCTCCTACATTTATGTTTGGCTTTTCTGGAGCTGCCACCACTTTACCACTTCGAATTGTGATAGCCTACAATCTTCCTTTGGATTAGTAATTGTATTACTAGCGAAGGTACCTGGAGTTCTATCAGTAATTTACTTAGCCAGTTGGCCAATCTGATTCTCCAAATTTCTGATAGATGAATTTGTATTTTTGGTATTGGCCCTAGTCTCTTCCATGAAGGCGTTGGAATGTTGAGCCATTTGTCCAACTAACCTCTCCAAATTAGAAGGTTCCTTGGTTTGGATTGGTGGAGGTTGCAGATAGTTGTTTGATGTGAAATCAAGACCAGTGCCTTGAATCCTCCGTTGATAATTACTACCTCCAGCAGAAAAATTCTGACCTCGTTGAACATTTTGCTACTGAGGTCTCTGATCATACCAGATGCCATTCACTTGCATTTGTTGCGGAGAATCAGAAGCCATAAAAGAAGGACATTCATTAGACTCATGATTGTCCTTGCAATATTCACATACAACAGCAGCAGCTTGAGCCTGAATACCAGAAAGCTGCATCTTGTCAAGCCTTGAGGACAAGTTTGCTATTTGCTGAGATAATAATTTGTTTTCAGCTAGCACCACATCATTACCTTCCAGCTGAAGGATACCTCTCTTAGGCTTGGATGACAAACCTTCATTTTCATTTGCAGCCATTCTTTCAATCAGCTAAAGAGTCTCATTTTCCCTCAACGATTTAATAGTGCCACCTGCTGCACCATTCAACACCATCCGAACCTCAGGTTTACAACCATTAAAGAAGATTATCACCTGATTACCAGCAGACAAGTTATAATGAGGATACCTCCTCATTAAATCATTGAATATGTTCCATGCTTCACACATAGATTCACCCTCTGATTGAATGAAATTGGTGATATCAGTCATAATCTGATTGTATATCTCCATCAAGAAGAACTCAGCAAAGAACTTTTGAGACAAATCATCCCATGTAGGAATGCTTCTTGCAGGATGCCTTTCCAACCAACCAAAAGCCTTTCTCTTAACAGCAAAAAGGAACAACCTCAACCGGATTGCATCATTAGACACCTGAGGGTGTTTGATTGAGTCACAGATCATCAAGAATCTGTCAATAAATCTGTGAGGATCTTCACTCTCCTCTCCTCCAAACTGAGCTCTCTCCACTAATTGAATATAGGAATATTTGAGCTCCCAATTGTTGTTGGCAACATTAGGCTGAACAATGCTCGAGTTGGGCCAGTTAAAAGAGGGAGTTAGAATGGTATCCATGAGTGGATTGTCTGCATCATTATTTTCAGCCATGATTTACGGTTCTTCATAAAGAGTCTCTAACTCGTTGAATGCAAGCTTCTTCCGAGCGAGTTTTCTGTTCCTCTTTTCAGTCTTTGTAATCTCCGAATCAAATGGAAATTCTGCAGTTTTGCGTCGCATACAACTCAGAAAGGAGATTAGTAGCAGTTTTCAAATAAAAATAAAAATAAAAATAAACAAAATAAAATAAAATAAAAGTATTCACACAATCCAATCTTAAGAATCAAGTTTATATGATATCAGAAACCTCAATCCCCGGCAACGGCGCCAAAAACTTGATACTCACCGGCAAGTATTCCGATCGCACAAGTAATACAGTGATAAGAAAAGTATCGTCTCCATAGGGATTGTGATCGAATATCAAATAATTGTCCTTTTAAGATGGGAGGAATTCAAATAGGTGTGTGAAAATTGTTGTTGATTTAAGTAAAAATAAGAACTAAAAGTAAAGACTTATTTTTGGCTTTTTGTTTATGAGAAATAAAACAGAGAGTGGTTTTGTAAAAATATGAGATGGCATTGTAGCTAGAGTGCACTCACCAAATGATTCCTGCTTCTTACTATGGATTGATTTACAATATTCATTTATATAATTACTCAAATAAATTATTATCTAAAATTATTCAGTAGTTAACCCTCAATTCCTTGCAAGATTAACCCTTTAACCCCAATTGGAACCCCAATTCCTTGCAATGTTCCTCATGGCATTAAGAATTGAACCCAATAATTTAAGCATCTGCAGTTAAATATACATCTATTCCTAGCATGCATATAAATTGTTATCCTACCCCCTTTCAAGATCAAAACCCCAATATTCCTATCTAGGGTTCTAACCCTCAAACTATCATCAACTATTAGATTGATCAATTCTAATAAAGAAGATATAAATTACGCACAGGGTAGAGATAAAGATAATTATATAAACAAAGAATTATAAATCAATCTGTTGTAACAAGGGTTCACATAAGGTTCGTGACCCTAACTACAGTAAAAAGAACTTAGCCAACCATTGTCATGGCTGAAAATTCAATATTCAACATAAACTGATAAATGAAAAGGGGAAGAAGAAGATGAAATAGATTCTTGTAAGACTCTCTCTCTCTGAGCACCACCGTCGTCTCTCTTCAATAGAATAGGGCTCTCCAACTCTGTCATGAGCATCCTATATATATACCTTGCTTCTTTCTTCCAAAAATACCCTTCAGACAACACGGTTTGTTTTCTCGCAAACCGGCGCGGGTCTGCGCCAGTGTGGCGCCAGTCCGCGCCATAGTTCTGTCATTTGTAAAATCACGGTCTTGTGAAATCGTAAACCGGCGCGGGTTGGCACTAGTATGGCGCCAACTTGCGCCGATTCTCTGGAAATTGTACTGAGGAGCACGACGCCATCTTGCGCTAGAGTTGCGCCAGTTTGCGCCAACTTTCTGGAATTTGGCCCAAGGTTCACCCGTGTGGAGTCACGTCAACAAGCTTTTTACAATTTTGTAGTTTTCACTTCTTCTACCTATATAAACACAACCAACAGGTGAGAAATATCATTGACATGGAAAGAATCAATATAGTAAGCAAATATATATATAAATTGCTCTTTTATGACTCAATTCTTATAAATTTCAGCTTAGAAATCTACATCTGCCAGAGGCATATCAAACCATTCCCAGATTTAAATGTTACTGTCCCCAGCAACAGACAAAATTCAAACATAGAAGAACCAAAAACAACCAGCTAGCACAACATCACACAGATAATCGATAGATCACTATGCTAAGCATGACTGAATCAATGCAAGGAGTTCTTAACAATGCCTTCTATTCTCATGAAAATGTCAGCATCTAACTTGAACACCCCTCACCAAGATAAACATACAACACTCAGCACTCAAGTGTTTGGGAAAATAACAATCACTCGATCCACCACAGCAATAGCACTACCATAAGCTTGATCATATTCTCAAGTTCCTAAAGATGAGAAACATTAACACATGCACAATTGATCAAAAGGACTTCACATGGATGTAACTTGGCCTGGCTTAGGGGTAGGAATTTATGGAAAGTGGCTAAAATTATAAGTTGAGATTGAAACACTAATATACACTTGCAAAATAATCAAGTCTCAAACAAATTTAAGCTCCATTATTCTTTAAGATCAGGGTTCCATTCCTTTTATTTTCCACCTTTTTCACATTGTTATACACACTTTCTTTCTTCTTCTTCTTTTTTTAAAGTTATATTACTTAGCTTCAGTGGAGTTTACCTCAATTGATTTTCTTTTCTTGTCAAACATTTCAATCTCAACAAAGGTAAGACAATAGGAGCATGGCTAAGCAATCAGCAGGCATCATGAACAAATAGGCTCAGGCTCAAAGGGGCTAACAATGGAAAAATCAAACAGGTGGACTATCTGGCCATGGCTAACAAGAATAAGATTGCCTTAATCATTTCAATCAATGCATGTATCACAGAGAAACAGAGCAAGTTCTAGAGTGCTACCACAGTGAGGTCACTCAAGAATAAAATAAGTGTTTAAGCACAAGACCTCACCAGCTATGGTATCAAGCTAGACTCTCAAAAGAAACATCAGGCATCATTAATCATTCAAGCATAAAATTCAGACAAACGAGCAATCATGAATTCTACTCATGCCTATGCAATATCATGCTAGAAGTTCATACAATACATGCTTTCTATGATGAAATCAGTCAAATTAACTAGGGGAAAGCATATCTAAACCTGGGAATTGCTTGAGAAACAGATCAATATATATATATATATATATATATATATATATTTATATATATTTAGAAATAAAGATAAAAAAAAATGACACAAAATACTAACTAAAATAAAATAAAGCAAATAAACGAGTTTAGAATATCTCCCCTGATAAAAGAATTGCAGTTCCAAGATGCTTTCTTAAAGCCTACCATTCCCAGATTTAAAGAATTGTTGTCCCCAGCAATAATCAAACCAAAAGATGGATGAATAACCTGCATCATAGAACAACCAGCGGCATATAGGATAAACTATAATGCACACAATAAAGCATCAGAGTGTTTGGGAAATTTACCAACTCAAAACAGCTAAATGACCCTAACATCAACCTATGGTCATAATAAAACAGCAAAAGTACTAAAAAGAAAAATAAACTAATATACACGAAATCTCCGTCAGCAAGGAGATATAATCAATCCTCCATGTCATCCCCCTCAACAGCATGGGATGACTCAGCAAATGGAGGATCTGGTGGTACTGGATGCATCGGTGCATGAGACCACCATTCCCAGATTTGATTCCAACCATGAAGCCATGTGAAGAACTCTTTGAAGTATTGTTTTCTCTGAGAGATAGAGTCTCGGTGTCTCTTCTCACAGATTCTCTTTTTGGCGGCCTTCAACCTCCGGTAATCCGCACACATCCTCCAACCAGTATCAAAGAGTTTCACCACTTCCTTTCTCATTACCTTCTTCATTGTAGGATTATGCCTCCTTTGAGGTTTCCTCACATGTTTGACATCATCCTCCATGTCAATTTTGTGGGTACCAAAAGAAGGATCTATACCTTTCAAATCAGAGATAGACCACCCTATGGCAGTCTTATGTTCCTTCAGCACTTCAATCAACCTTCTTTCATGCTCAGAAGACAATCCCTTATTAATGATAACAGGGTAAGTCTCCTCATCACCCAAGAAGGTGTATTTAAAAGTTTCAAGAAGCTCCTTCAACTCCACTTTAGAGGCATCATCTTCTTTGTCATCATCTTTTTTTCAAGAACCTCAAACGCCACATTCTTTTCTTCCTTAAAAGGAACAATATCACGCGCTTCAAATTCTTCATCAAGCTCTTGACTAGAAGATATTTCTTCTTTCACCGCTTGCTCTAGAACATCAAGTCTAAAACAATCGCCTTTGTCAGAAGATTGTTTCATAGAGTCAAAGACGTTGATGGTAATGGTCTCATCATTCATCCTTAACTCAAGCTTTCTGTTTTCAACATCAATCATGGCCCGAGCAGTGGCCAAGAAAGGTCTACCCAGCAAAAGAAGCATTTCAGTTCCCCCTTCCATGTCCAAAACTACAAAATCTGCTGGAAAGATGAACTTGTCCACTTTCACAAGGACATCTTCAATTATACCACTGGGTTTTCTTAAAGATTTGTCAGCAAGTTGCAAGGAAACCATAGTATGTTTGAGCTCAGATATCCCCAAAGATTTATACACGGACAAGGGCATCAAATTTATACTTTCCCCAAGATCACACAAAGCTTTGCCAACATTTGTGTTACCAATGGCAATAGGAATATTAAAACTCCCTGGATCATGAAGTTTGGGAGGAAACTTCTTCTGTATTATGGCACTACACTCCTCAGTGAGTGTTACTGTCTGGCATTCCTGCAGCTTGTGTTTTCTTGATAACAAGTCCTTCATAAACTTGGCATAATTAGGCATATTAGCCAAGGCTTCAGCAAAGGGTATATTAACATGCAACTTTTTGAAGATATCAAGAAATCTGGCATATTGCTGATTCTGAGCATATTTCTTGAATCTTTCAGGATAAGGTGCCATGGCTCTCATATATTCAGGACTCAACTCAAATTTCTTCTTTTCAGCAATAATCGGTTGCTCTTCTTCTTCACCTTTCTGAAGAGGCTTCTCAACAGTAGAAGGAATTACCAATTCTTTTTCTGGCTCCTTAACCTCCTCAAACTTCTCATCAGCTCCTACATTTATGTTTGGCTTTTCTGGAGCTGCCACCACTTTACCACTTCGAATTGTGATAGCCATACAATCTTCCTTTGGATTAGTAATTGTATTACTAGGGAAGGTACCTGGAGTTCTATCAGCAATTTGCTTAGCCAGTTGGCCAATCTGATTCTCCAAATTTTTTATAGATGCATTTGTATTTTTGGTATTGGCCCTAGTCTCTTCCATGAAGGCGTTGGAATGTTGAGCCATTTGTCCAACTAACCTCTACAAATCAGAAGGTTCCTTGGTTTGGATTTGTGGAGGTTGCAGATAGTTGTTTGATGTGAAATCAAGACTAGTGCCTTGAATCCTCGGTTGATAATTACTACCTCCAGCAGAAAAATTCTGACCTCGTTGAACATTTTGCTGCTGAGGTCTCTGATCATACCAGATGCCATTCACTTGTATTTGTTGCGGAGAATCAGAAGCCATCAAAGAAGGACATTCATTAGACTCATGATTGTCCTTGCAATATTCACATACAACAGCAACAGCTTGAGCCTGAATACGAGAAAGCTGCATCTTGTCAAGCCTTGAAGACAAGTTTGCTATTTGCTGAGATAATAATTTGTTTTCAGCTAGCACCAAATCATTACCTTCCAGCTGAAGGATACCTCTCTTAGGCTTGGATGACAAACCTTCATTTTCATTTGCAGCCATTCTTTCAATCAGCTGAAGAGTCTCATTTGCCCTCAACGATTTAATAGTGCCACCGACTGCACCATTCAACACCATCCGAACCTCAGGTTTACAACCATTAAAGAAGATTCTCACCTGATTACCAGCAGACAAGTTATAATGAGGACACCTCCTCATTAAATCCTTTAATTTGTTCCATGCTGCACACATAGATTCACCCTCTGATTGAGTGAAATTGGTGATATCATTCACAATCTGATTGTATATCTCCATCGAGAAGAACTCAGCAAAGAACTTTTGAGACAAATCATCCCATGTAGGAATGCTTCTTGCAGGCTGCCTTTCCAACCAACTAAGAGCCTTTCCCTTAACAGCAAAAGGGAACAACCTCAACCGGATTGCATCATTAGACACCTGAGGGTGTTTGGTTAAGTCACAGATCATTAAGAATCTGTCAATAAATCTGTGAGGATCTTCACTCTCCTCTCCTTTAAACTGAGCTCTCTCCACTAATTGAATGTGGGAAGATTTGAGCTCCCAATTGTTGTTGGCAACATTAGCCTGAACAATGCTCGAGTTGGGGTGTTAAAAGAGGGAGTCAGAATGGTATCCATGAGTGGATTGTCTGGATCATTATTTTCAGCCATGATTTGCGGTTCTTCAGAAAGAGTCTCTAACTCGTTGAATGCAAGATTCTTCCGAGCGAGTTTTCTGTTCCTCTTTTCAGTCTTTGTAATCTCCGAATCAAAAGGAAATTCTGCAGTTTTGCCTCGCAGACAACTCAGAAAGGAGATTAGTAGCAGTTTTCAAATAAAAATAAAAATAAAAATAAACAAAATAATATAAAATAAAAGTATTCACAAAATCCAATCTTAAGAATCAAGATTATATCATATCAGAAACTCCAATCCCCGGCAACGGCGCCAAAAACTTGATGCTCACCGGCAAGTATACCGATCGCACAAGTAATACAGTGATAAGAAAAGTATCGTCTCCACAGGGATTGGGATCGAATATCAAATAATTGTCCTTTTAAGATGGGAGGAATTCAAATAGGTGTGTGAAAATTGTTGTTGATTTGAGTAAAAATAAGAACTAAAAGTAAAGACTTATTTTTGGCTTTTTGTTTATGAAAAATAAAACAGAGAGTGGTTTTGTAAAAATATGAGA
This sequence comes from Gastrolobium bilobum, assembly GCF_033153095.1. NCBI lineage: Eukaryota > Viridiplantae > Streptophyta > Magnoliopsida > Fabales > Fabaceae > Gastrolobium > Gastrolobium bilobum. The sequence goes on along the minus strand of NW_026896830.1, from coordinate 24,634 downwards.
AGGCATTGTAGCTAGAGTGCACTCACCAAATGATTCTCGCTTCTTACTCTGGATTGATTTACAATATTCATTTATATAATTACTCAGATAAATTATTATCTACAATTATCAGTAGTTAACCCTAAATTCCTTGCAAGATTAACCCTTTAACCCCAATTGGAACCCCAATTCCTTGCAATGTTCCTCATGGCATTAAGCAATGAACCCAATAATTTAAGCATTTGCAATTAAATATACATCTATTCCTAGCATGCATATAAATTGTTATCCTACCCCCTTTCAAGATCAAAACCTCAATATTCCTATCTAGGGTTCTAACCCTCAAACTATCATCAACTATTAGATTGATCAATTCTAATAAAGAAGATATAAATTACGCACAAGGTAGAGATAAAGATAATTATATAAACGAAGAATTATAAACCAATCTGTTGTAACAAGGGTTCACATAAGGTTCGTGACCCTAACTACAATAAAAAGAACTTAGCCAACCATTGTCATGGCTGAAAATTCAATATTCAACATAAACTGATAAATGAAAAGGGGAAGAAGAAGATGAAATGGATTCTTGTAAGACTCTCTCTGAGCACCACCGTCGTGTCTCTTCAATAGAATAGGGCTCTCCAACTCTGTCATGCGCATCCTATATATATACCTTACTTCTTTCTTCCAAAAATACCCTTCAAACAACACGGTCTATTTTCTCGCAAACCGGCGCGGGTCTGCGCCACTGTGGCGCCAGTCCGCGCCATAGTTCTGTCATTTGTAAAAACACGGTCTTGTGAAATCGTAAAACGGCGCGGGTTGGCGCCAGTGTGGCGCGAACTTGCGCCAATTTTCTGGAAATTGTACTGAGGAGCACGACGCCATCTTGCGCCAGAGTGGCGCCAGTTTGCGCCAACTTTCTGGAATTTGGGCCAAGGTTCACCCGTGTGGAGTCACGTCAACATGCTTTTTACAATTTTGTAGTTTTCACTTCTTCTACCTATATAAACGCAACCAATAGGTGAGAAATATCATTGACATGAAAAGAATCAATATAGTAAGCAAATATGTATATAAATTGCTCTTTTATGACTTAATTCTTATCAATTTCAGCTTAGAAATCTACATCTGCCAGAGGCATATCACATGTTCTGAAAAGTAAATGAGGAGAGAGAAAAAAAAAAGCAACTTTTAATGTTATAACTATGTTCTCCCGGGAGAACATAGTTATAAAGGGTAGCTGTAGATAAGGTTATCTAAAGTGGCTGCAGAAATGTTTACCCCATATAGGGCTTATCATTTCTCAAGCTGCTTGAGATAATTTTATCTCCGTCGGCTAAATCATAATCGTACATAGTTGGATCAATGGTGATAAAGGAAGAGATAGAAAAAGGAAATCATAATCATTCAAAAGTGAATCAATTAATATAAGGAAATAAATAAACAAAACGACGTAGTTTTAGAGCTATTTTGGAGTTTTATCGACAATTTGCTTGGTGGCCGGAGATAAACTTATCTCAAGTTACCGGAAAAATATTTTTCCCAAATATATATTGAAAGTAGAATTGGCCTTGAAGGCCGAAAAATGCGTGAGGGAAAAACAAAATTTTTCGCAAGCGGAACACACATGCATATCAAGATACATACTTTAAGACGTATGTCATACCTTGTTCGTGAAAACTCAAGATGATCAAGGTAGGTCTGAATGGTTCAGACCCTCTAACGTTGATCCACACCACCCGCGTCTAGATACAGGAACTCCTTCCAGTAAGGCCGCCGATTGATCACCACAATAAAGCTTGCTATGCGCTCAGTGTGTGATGCAGGAGGCTAGGTAAAAGTGTTTAGAAGAGTGTTCTAAGAGAAAACCTCACAAGGGGGGCGCATAGATGAGTAGAGAAAGGCTTGGCTTTTCACAAAAACCTAAGGAGGAACTAACTACCCATTAAGCACACAAGAGGAGCCTTTTAAGTTTCAAAAACAAATCAGATTTTTCTCCCAAAAATCTGATCAAAGTGGCGCCCTATGGGGAGAGAATAATTTGAGTTGTTGCATTTCAAAAATTGCCAACAACATCCCAGAATATTCTCATGAGACTAAGTTCAAAACCTAGTCAGAAATCTGATCATGAATCATCATATAATCAGCTATATGGTGCGCCCCATATAGCCTAAAAGGTGACCAGATACATTTGAGTTAGTTGCATTTCAAACTTAAATCAACTCACTGAAATATTCTCCCAACAGACCGTATATTCTGGAGCTGATTTTGATGATCAAATCTAGCCAAAATCAGCGCCCCATTATCCTTGGATCTGATATGTTCCAACAAGATTTCATCTTATCCTTTTGTTATGAAACAACTTTTCATAGCCAATTCAAATTCGAATTTCAAACATTTGAATTCAAACTTTCAAACACTTAAATTTTAAATTCAAATTCAAATTTCAAAATTCAAAATTCAAAATTCAAATTTCAAATTTCAAATTCAAAATTCAAAATTCAAAATTCGAATTTCAAAATTCAAATTCAAAATTCAAAATTCAAAATTAAAATTTCAAATTTCAAATTCAAAATTCAAAATTTAAACATTTGATAATTAATTTAACTAATTAAATTATTTAGTAATGTCTTGGACTATCCAAGCCCATTACTTTGATCCATGCGCCCTCCACCCTATATGTGGAGTTCCAAACTACTTCTTGGGCTAATAACAATTGTTAGGCCCAATACCTTTAATGCTAGAGCATCTAGACAATTAGGTGTTAGTGTGTGACCCATTAGGTCCAACATAGCCACTGACATAAATGGGCTTGGGTCCAATAAGCCCACAACCCATCTAATGACAACACAGAGCACTAGCAATGCTTTGTTGCCCCAGAACTAGTTAGATTAATGACTTGATCATCCTATTACACATATTTGGTTGCCGTATATATTTCCTTTCGTCTCGGTTACCTTCCCAAAAAACTTAGGGTAAGGAAGCGTATCAACCCCTGCGGTTTAGGGTAAGCTCTATTCGAAATAGGGAATCTTTAATTTACAGACTCTAAAGGCAGATCATCTCATGATCTCTTTTACTATGCATACATTCCCGAGTCCCTGTAAATGTCATCCCGATTTCTCCGGTTTACAGATAACCTAATCTCTCACAGAGATTTGACGAATTCCTTCAGCTTATCACCCTAGCCCTGTGTTCTTTCAGGACAAGCCCAACAGTATACCTATGAGTCTCCATGTTTCAGGCAGACAAGGTGCACAATCAAAGCATGCATTCTAGAACACAGTCTAGGTAATAACTTCTGGTCTTAGGAAAGACATACCCAAATATAAAGAGACTACTCTAATGATACTCTCTGTGAGAGTTCCTCATAGAGTCTCTTTGTGGGTCTGTTCAGTACAACTATACCCTTATAGGTCCACCCACGACTTTAGCTAAGACATCTCCATATATGTAGCTCATGAGGTCTTTACCTTGCATCCAAATACAAGTAGATAAGTCGTCCTAGTCTTACCCGAGATCACTGATCTCCATTCTCAGTGTCTCTAGACTAGGAACATAAAATTAGGAATAAACATGTAGTATCCTTGAATCCTCATGATCGTGATCTCATCACAGATACTCAAGAGATACCTATTTTATTCCAAGGGGTTTATCCAGTTACTCATATAAATATTAATAGTAATATTGAGACAAAATATGAAATAGGATAAATAGTGCTTTTATTTGCGACAATATAAAAGGTCTACATATGTCCTAATCTAATCAAAAGATTGTCTCTAGGACATCCATATACTAACAAGCTCCCACTTGGCCTAGAGCCAATCAGACCTAAGTCGTATACCCAAAGCCTCATAATGTCTATCATGTTTTCTCTGAGAAACAACCTTTGTCAGAGAATCGGCCAGGTTATCATCTGTGGGAACATAATGCATCTTTACAGCACCACTAGGGATAGCCTAGTGGTGTTGGGTGTGTTTAGAGTGTATTAGGTTTGCGGTTCGATTCCCTGTAATGTCCAAAAAAATAATGCATCTTTACATCCATCCTATCAATGATTTCTCTAATCAGGTGATATCTGCGGAGCACGTGCTTAGATCTTTGATGAGACCTAGGTTCCTTTGACTGCGCAATGGCTCCAGTGTTGTCGCACAACAACTGTATGTACTCATTCACGCTTGGAACCACCCTAAGTTCATATATGAACTTCTCTATCCACACGGCCTCCTTAGCCGCTTCTGAAGCAGCTATATATTCAGCTTCTGTCGTTGAATCTGCTGTTGTCTCCTACTTGGAACTCTTCCAAGATACTGCCCCACCATTTAAGGTGAATACAAACCCTGACTGTGACTTGCAGTCATCTTTGTCACTCTCAAAGCTGGCATCTGTGAACCCTTTCACTGTTAGCTCATCAACCCCACCATAGACCAGAAACACATCCTTAGTTCTTCTTAAGTACTTAAGGATGGTCTTGACTGCCGTCCAGTGACCCTCTCCAGGGTCCGACTGGTATCTGCTCGTAATGCTTAAAGCATATGAGACATCTGGTCTCGTACATATCATGGCATACATGATGGATCCAATAGCCGAAGCGTATGGAATTCCACTCATGCGATCTTTTTCAGCCTGTGACTTAGGACACATGGCCTTTGAAAGATGTACCCCATGACTGACGGGAAGAAAACCCCTTTTCGACCCTTCCATGCTAAACCTCTTTAGCATCTTGTCAATATACGTGGATTGAGATAAACCCAGCAGCCTGTTTGATCTATCTCTATAGATTTTTATACCAAGTATAAAGGTCGCCTTTCCCAAATCCTTCATGGTGAAGCTTTTTGAAAGCCACTCTTTCGTTGTTTGTAATGTGGGGATGTCATTTCCTATTAACAATATGTCATCTACATAAAGTACTAGGAAGACGACATTACTCCCACTAACCTTCTTGTAAACATAAGGTTCATCCTCGTTCTTGATAAAACCGTTACTCTTAACGACTTCATCAAAACGAATATTCCAACTCCTTGATGCTTGCTTTAGCCCATATATCGACCTTTGAAGTTTGCATACCATATGCTCCTGATCTTTGATTTCAAAGCCTTCAGGTTGTGTCATGTACACATCCTCCTTCAAGAACCCATTCAAGAAGGCGGTCTTGACATCCATTTGCCAAATTTCATAGTCGTGATATGCCGCTATTGCAAGCATGATCCTAATAGATTTGATCATGGCAACAGGTGAGAAAGTCTCATCATAGTCAACTCCTTGTCTTTGACGATACCCTTTCGCAACCAACCTAGCTTTATAGGTCTGAACGTTGCCATCTGCATCAGTCTTTCTTTTAAAGACCCATTTGTTACCAATAGGAACTATTCCTTGCGGTTTAGGAACCAAGGTCCATACCTTGTTTTGATACATCGAATCCATTTCAGATTCCATGGCTTCAAGCCATCTAGAAGAGTCAACATCCTTAACTGCCTCTTCGTAGTTACTTGGTTCATCATCCTCGATGGTTTGCTGATTCTCAATCACAAACCCATACCTCTCAGGTGGATGGATGCCCCTCGTTGACCTACGGAGTTGTGTGTTTACTTCTCCATTGGAGAACGTCGCCTGCAGAGCAGACTTGGGTTCCTCAATCTGTTCATGTGGTTCTTGAACTTCTTCAAGATCAATCTTACTCCCACTGGCTCCTTGAGAGATCAAATCCTTCTCAAGGAACTCAGCATTCTTTGACACAAACACTTTGTGTTCATCCATGGAGTAAAAGTAGTATCCCTTAGTACCTTTGGGATACCCCACAAATAGATATTTAGTACTCTTAGAACTAAGCTTGTCTGATGCCAACGCTTTGACATAAGCTGGCGATCCCCATACCCTGAGGTAACTCAGGTTGGGTCTCTTACCATTCCATATCTCATATGGTGTGGTCTAAACAGATTTAGACGGTACCCTATTTAGAAGGTATGCCGCTGTGTCTAGGGCATATCCCCAAAACGATTTTGGAAGTTCAGTCTCACTCATCATAGACCTGACCATGTCTAACAAGGTCCAGTTTCTCCTTTCGGAGACACCATTTTGGTGTGGTGTGTAAGGTGCAGTAAACTGCGAGAGAATTCCTTTTTCTCTCAGATAATCCTAAAACTCATGGCTCAGATATTCAGCACCACGATCTGATCGTAATGTCTTAATCATCTTGCCACGCTGTTTCTCTACTTCATTCCTAAACTCCTTGAACTTTTCAAAGGCTTCGAATTTATATCTCATTAGGTACACGTACCCAAATCTTGATTTGTCATCAGTAAAGGTAATGAAATAGGAGTATCCTCCTCTAGCCTCTATAGACATTGGCCCACAAACATCAGTGCGAATGAGTTCTAATAACTCACTAGCCCTATGACTCTCAAGCCCCTTGGGCTTGTGACAAGTCATTTTCCCAGCTAGACAAGATTCACATTGTCCATAGGATTTCAAATCCATGGAATCTAGGTATCCATATGCATGCATCCTAGACAATCTTGTTTCGTTTATGTGCCCTAGTCTACAATGCCAAAGATAAGATTGATTATCTATCCTAGGTCGTTTCACAGCTACATTGAGCACTTCAGTTCCCATTTCCAGAACATACAATCCATTTATTAATGAAGCAGTACCATAACCAATATCATTCAAAATGATAGAAAATGTACCATTCTTAATACTAAAAGTAAAACCATTTTGTTCTAAACAAGAAATAGAAATAATGTTTCTAGAAATGTTCGGAACATAAAGACAATTATTCAAATGCAATAAAAGGCCCGTAGGCAAAATAAGGTCGGCATCTCCAACAGAATGAGCAGCAACCCTTGCTCCATTGCCAACGCGAAGATCCACCTCGTTTCTCTCCAATCTCCTTGGGCTCCTAAGCACCTGCAACATATTGCAGATATGAGAACCATAACCGGTATCCAATACCCATGAAGTCGGATTAGCACAAGAATAATTTATCTCAATCATGAAAGTACCTGAGGCAGAAGCATCACCATGCTTCTTGTCCTTCACACTCTTCAGGTAGTCTGGACAATTCCTCTTCCAATAGCCTTTCTTGCCACAATGGAAGCACTCAGCATCGCCTTTGTCCTTGGATGCTTTCTTACCCTTCTTGTTGCCCTTCTTCTTCTTGGATTTTCCTTTTGGCTTAAGGGAGTCACCTTTAGCAGGCTCCTTACCCTTAACCTTACCCTTACCCTTGGCCTTGCTAGGCCCAACAATCAGAAGAGCTTGTATAACAACCCTAAATATTGTATCATGATTAATGAAGAATTATGATAATTAATAAACGAGACATTTCAGATGAAATAGTTTATGATTAAGTAAATTAGAAGTATGGGTCCAATGGACCAAAGACATAAGCATTAGGGATCCAATGAATTCATGGATCAAAGTATAACCCAACAAAGGAAGTTTTAATTCCATTTAATGTGGACAAGTCCAAGTGATACAAAGAAAGCTCTATATGATAAAGTAAAGTCCAATAAGGTAAATGAAACCCAAATCAAGTTAAAGCCCAAAGTAAGGCCATGACATAATAAACCTAAAGAAGTACTATATGACTAGGAATTAAATAAGAATTCTTTCCCTACAAGCAAGAAGCCCACGGTTTTACTAGAGAAAACAAGCTCTAAGAAGTCAATTTAAAGTGTCATAAGATCATGGAAAAATAGGCACAAATTAGGTCAGGTTAATAGGTTAAAGGTCCATAATCTTAAGGAATAAATCATGGTCCAAAATTAAAGGAAATCTTTTCCTTCCAAGCATTTAAAATCCGCGGCCTAGGTGTAGGAAATGAATTTGATTTTATTTGATTTTCAAGCCATTAAATGCAAATCGAATTTCCTTAAGTCAAGCCAATCAAATTCCTTTAAACAAGGAAGTTAGGATTATGATGATTTATAACAACCCTAAATATTGTATCACGATTAATGAAGAATTATGATAATTAATAAACGAGACATTTCAGATGAAATAGTTTATGATTAAGTAAATTAGAAGTATGGGTCCAATGGACCAAAGACATAAGCATTAGGGATCCAATGAATTCATGGACCAAAGTATAACCCAACAAAGGAAGTTTTAATTCCATTTAATGTGGACAAGTCCAAGTGATACAAAGAAAGCTCTATATGATAAAGTAAAGTCCAATAAGGTAAATGAAACCCAAATCAAGTTAAAGCCCAAAGTAAGGCCATGACATAATAAACCTAAAGAAGTACTATATGACTAGGAATTAAATTAGAATTCTTTCCCTACAAGCAAGAAGCCCACAGTTTTACTAGAGAAAACAAGCTCTAAGAAGTCAATTTAAAGTGTCATAAAATCATGGAAAAATAGGCACAAATTAGGTCAGGTTAATAGGTTAAAGGTCCATAATCTTAAGGAATAAATCATGGTCCAAAATTAAAGGAAATCTTTTCCTTCCAAGCATTTAAAATCCGCGGCCTAGGTGTAGGAAATGAATTTGATTTTATTTGATTTTCAAGCCATTAAATGCAAATCGAATTTCCTTAAGTCAAGCCAGTCAAATTCCTTTAAACAAGGAAGTCAGGATTATGATGATTAGTAGTCAATCACTTTCCCTAAATCAAGCAAATTGATGACAATATGTCAATCAATCAAATAATTCTGTTTCTTAAATCAAGGAAGCAACCTTAATGACGATTAGTCACACATCATCAATTCCTTAAATCAAGCAATCACTAAATTTCCTTAATCAAGGAAATTGACATCATGTTCTTGTCCCTAAATTAAGCAATCTAACCTATGACAACAAATCACCACCTTACTCTCATTTAATGTGATCGAAACCTACCAGCAATCAAGAAATGGCAAGGCTTCTAGGTTGCCTATTTGAACAAGCTTTAGTCTCTCCTTTTTCCCTCTATAGCCGCGGCACTACCAAAGGAAATAACAAAGAGTTTAGTTCATTTTGTGAAGTCCATGAATGCTTCGAAATGGTGAGTGTGTTAGTGAGAAATACCTAATTGTTCCAAGATCAAATACAAGCCTGGATCTTAGTCCTTCTTCCTAATAATTCCACCAAAGAACCCTTCATCTCTAAGCAAGAAAATCCCTCTTCTCCTCTCTTTAAGCTTGCGGCCTTGTATGTTCAAGGAGGAAGGAAGTTCATTCAAGAAGATTCAAAGTAGTCAAAGGTCAAGAAGTGTTTCCTTAAGTCGTTGATCATCATCAAAGGTAAGCCTATGAACCTTCTTGGTTAGGAATGACATGTAAAAGCATGAAAGTGATATCCTAAGTATATGATCCCTAGAAGGCCGAACCATGTATGATAATTATAAGCATGAAGAGATGTTTAAATGATATGAAAGATGATGAAATGATGATGTTAGATTAGCATGTTTAGTAGCCTAGGTTCTAAATCAATTTTGCATGATCATAACCTTAGTTGGCCGAATATATAAGATGATGTTTTGAATGATGCTCTAGGATTTAAATATGATAAATTATCAATAATGTTAGAAGCATGTTTTAGAAGTAATCCCTTAGGTATTTTAGGGCAATAAGGCCGAATGGTATGTAGCTAAAAGAGGTTTTATTTGATTAATGTTGAAAGGATCTAACCATGTTAAGTTAATAATATAGATGAAAGCATGTTTTAAAAATTATATTCCTAGATGTTTATCTATGGTGGCCGAACCTATACATGCCTAGAATGAAATCTTTAATAATTCTATTAAGTGTTATGATGACCTAATAATATCCTAAAACCTACACAAGTGGGTAAGTAAGCAAAACAACTCCTCTAGGTAATTAAACCTGCAAAGCCGAGACCTATACATGGATAAAACACAAATGTTGAATGTTATATAAGTTACTAAAAGATGAAATGATGATGTTAGGGAGTCAAGGGAGCAAACAGGCAAGTAAAGAGATCAAAAGTTGAAAGTATACAAGTAAAGAACGACAAGTACTGTAAGTGTTTACAGTTGTTGAAGTAATCTCTCTATGTATGCCACCATTATGAAACTATGATAAGTTATGGTCTGACTGTAATATGTTTATAGTCCTTTACATTATGTGATTATGATATTTTTGAAACTTAAAACCATGCTATTAAATGTTGGCCTGTGCACTGATACTCCAGTTGCAACCTGACGAGGACTCTGGGTATCTCCGTAAGTCCGTAAAAGCCGGCAGGAATATGATGATGATGATGATGGCATGATATTTTTATATGATGATGTTAAATGTTCCATTTTGTATTGTTATTATAAACTGTTGCAGGAGTAAGCGTCATAGTTGGAGAATGCTCCAGCTGTGAACCTTACTGAGATTTTCCCCAAAATCTCACCCCCCTTGACCTCCCATTTCAGGAAAAGATGAAAGAAAGTTATGTGGGAAAGAAAGGGTAAGAGACTGGTACGTAAAGAAGAAGAAACTCCACCTACCTGGGAAGAGAAACTAAAGGATCTAACAGATAGAGGCCTATGGACTGAGGCTATGAAATTATTAATAGAAGCTTTTCCACATTATGATTTCGATGAAGCACTAAGTACACAATGGCTAGAGGAACCACAACCACATTATGACTGGGCTTATGATGCGGCATAAATTATGTTTTTATTGATGATTAGTTAATCTTTTTGGGATTACATTAAATAATGTTTAGTGTTATTTATTTTGTATTGACGTTTTAACGCTTTTAATTTTATATGGAATAAGTATGGTTATGTGTTTCCATTCCGCACTCTGATATTTGCATTCGTAAAGTTTAAATTTAGACTTCCGCGCGTTGAATGCATGATGAAGGTGCACCCTATATGTATTTACATTTGGGGTGTTACATTTATGGTATCAGAGCAAAATTTCGGATTAGGATGGAACACTAACCATTTGCTGTATCTATGTACAGCAAGATGCCTCCACGAAGAACCCCTACGCAAGATATACAAGGACAAATTAACACGTTGCGGGACACCATCACCCAATTACAAACCAACACGGGAGATATGTTTCAGAATATAATGAATGAGATCAGAAGGAACCCAAATGCTAATGTAAACAATAACGGAGCAAGCGGCTCGGGAACAGGAGCCGGGGGTCATGGTGAAGGACCCCGACCTCCTCCAGGAAACGGTGCGGCAGGTCAAGATAACCAAGGACTACTGTTGACGTTTAGAAAGCACAAACCACCCTCCTTTCAAGGAAGTCCTGACTCAATGGCAGCTGTACAATGGCTGCAAGCAATGGACAAGATTTTTCGAGTTATCCAATGCACCGATGATCAGAAGGTGCTATTCTCGACGTACATGCTGGAAGGAGATGCTCACCACTGGTGGGCGAATGCGTCCCAACCGTTGGAAATGCAGAATGCGGTTATAACTTGGGCCGTGTTCGAGGAAATGTTCTTGGAGAAATACTTTCTGATGTCAATCCGGGATAGTAAACAAGGAGAATTTGACAAACTGGTTCAAGGAACGATGACGGTGGACCAGTATCATGCTAAGTTTAATGAGTTACTAAGATTGGCAACATACAGAGGAGCAATGCCTTTACCAGACTTTCTGATGGCGAAGTTTCAAAGGGGTCTGAATCCCAGAATTGCTGAGCTAGTAGCCGGCAACGACCCATGTGACTTTGCAACCCTAATCAATCGATGCAGAAGAGTGGAAGCTATTGGCCAACAGAAGAAACCCGTGGAAGCTAGCGGGAATGGTTATAAAGGAAAGACTGGACTATGGCGAGGAAACAACGGAGGAAAGCCCTGGCAGCCCAGGCGAGATGACAACAAGTTCAAGAGACCCGGAAACTACCGGGGAAACAACAGCCACAACAACAAACCTCCGAACTGTCCAAAATGCAAGAAGCCCCATTACGGTAACTGTCTAAGTGGAACCCCAAACTGCTACAAGTGTGGAAAAGAAGGACACTATGTCAAGAACTGTCCACTATGGGGAAACCAACAAGCAACAGAAGAAGCACCAAGGATGGGCAGAGTTTACACCCTCGATCAACACACGGCAGACCAGGCAGCTGAACTGGTCAAAGGTACGATCTATATTTGCCATGAAAATTTAGATGTACTATTTGATTCTGGTGCTACGAATTCTTTTGTCGCCGATTATGTGGCGAAAGCGTACGATTTATTTACTGATAGACTGCAAGTACCTATGCGGATCATGACCGCGACGAGAAAAGTTGCTAAGGCGTACCTACTATGTAGAGACGTCGCATTTATCTATGAAGGAAAGAAGTACAAACAGGACTTCATAGTCCTCCCACTAGAGAAGATCAATGTGATTCTAGGGATGGACTGGCTCGCCAAGCAGCGAGTGGTGATTGACTGCAACAATCGCAGTTTGATTATCGGCAAAGAAGGAGCGGAAGAAAACTCAGCGCCTGAAACAGGAGAATGCTCCATGATGATGATGGGAACTCTTGTAGGAGAAGAAGAGATACCACTGTCCAACATTCTAGTGGTTAAGGAGTTTGAGGATGTTTTTCGCGATGATATCACCAATTTCCCTCCAGAACGAGAGGTACAATTTTCAATTGAGCTAATACCGGGAACTGGGCCAATTTCAATTGCGCCCTACCGTATGTCACCACTTGAACTTGTGGAATTAAAGAAGCAATTGGAAGACTTAATAAAGAAAAATTTTATCGGACCCAGTGTGTCTCCATGGGGAGCGCCAATATTATTTGTGAAGAAGAAGGACGGGTCAATGAGACTATGCACGGATTACCGACAGCTCAACAAGGTTACTGTGAAGAACAAGTACCCACTGCCTCGTATTGAGGACTTAATTGATCAGCTGAGAGGTGCAAGAGTATTTTCAAAGATCGATCTCCGATCAGGATATCATCAGATCCGGATCAAGCCGGAAGACGTTCCGAAGACAGAATTCAAATCAAGATATGGGCACTACGAGTACCTGGTCATTCCTTTCGGACTGACAAATGCCCCAGCAGTGTTCATGGGGTATATGAATCAAATATTCAAACCTTATCTGGATCAATTTGTTGTCGTGTTTATCGATGACATATTGATATACTCAAAGAGCAAGGAGGAGCATGAGGAGCATCTGAGAATCGTGCTGCAAATATTACGGGAGAAACAGCTATACGCCAAACCATCCAAATGTGAATTTTGGCTGCCCGAGATTCAATTCCTTGGGCATGTGATATCAGATAAAGGAGTAGCGGTGGACCCCAGTAAAATCAAAGCAGTAGTTGACTGGGAGCGACCCAAGACGGTCACAGAGATAAGAAGCTTTCTTGGATTGGCAGGGTATTATAGAAGATTTATTGAAGGATTCTCGAAGCGGGTGTTACCACTCACCCGATTGACAAGGAAGGAAGTCCCTTTTGTGTGGACTGATGAATGCGGAGTTTGCTTTCAGGAGTTAAAGAAGATGCTGACGACAGCCCCAGTGCTGACATTATCAAACCCTGAAGAACCATTTGAAGTTTATTGTGATGCCTCAAAGATTGGTTTGGGATGTGTGCTTATGCAAAATGGCAGACCAGTCGCGTACGCATCTCGACAGTTGAAGTCACATGAAGAGAATTATCCCACTCATGATCTTGAGTTGGCAGCAATCGTATTTGCTTTGAAGATATGGCGTCATCACTTATACGGTGCTACTACGACAGTATATAGTGACCACAAAAGCCTCAAGTACTTATTTGATCAGAAGGAGCTGAACATGAGACAGCGCCGATGGATGGAATTCCTGAAAGATTATGACTTTGAACTAAAGTATCATCCCGGCAAGGCGAATGTAGTTGCTGATGCCTTGAGCAGAAAAGTCAGAGGAATTGCAAGTATGATGATAGCCGAACAACAATTGATTGAAGATTTCCGAGATTTAAATCTCGCAATGGTAAACAGTGAATGCGGACAGGAATATTACGCAGTACAAATCCAAGATGAACTCTTAGAGAGGATCAAGGAAGCCCAACAAGCCGTAGATTGTTTGAAACGGTTAAGAAATCAACCTGGAGTTAGTTTAAATCAACAAGGTATAATTACCTTTCAAGGGAAAATTGTCGTCCCTACACGACTCTTAAGAGATGAAGTGATGGAAATAGCCCACAAGAGTAAGTACTCGATTCACCCAGGAGCCACCAAAATGTACGCAGACATGAAGAATAATTTCTGGTGGAAAGGAATGAAGAGAGATGTTGGAAGATTCGTAAGCAAATGTATGGTGTGCCAGAAAGTAAAGATAGAGCATCAACGACCAGCGGGCACCCTACAGCCCTTGCATATTCCCGAATGGAAATGGCAAAGTATTTCTATGGACTTTGTAACCAGTCTACCCAGAACTCAAGCAGGCTACGATGCCATCTGGGTTGTGGTCGACAGATTGACCAAGTCAGCACACTTTATACCGGTGAAAGGAACGTACACGACAGAGAAGCTGGCTCAAATTTATGTGAAGGAGATTGTAAGACTGCACGGAGTACCAAAAAGTATAATCAGTGATCGGGATCCTAAGTTTACATCCCGATTCTGATATTCATTACAGCAGGCGTTCGGAACTCAATTACGATTGAGTACGGCGTACCATCCGCAGACAGACGGACAGACTGAAAGAACAATACAGACACTGGAAGACATGTTAAGAGCTTGCGCTTTAGAAAGAGAAGGTTGTTGGGATCAGTATTTTTCTTTGGCAGAATTTTCTTACAACAACAGTCATCATGCAAGTATAGGAATGGCCCCGTATGAAGCTCTGTATGGAAGAAGGTGTCGAACACCTGTATGCTGGGAAGAAGTGGGCGATAAAGAAATGTTTGGGCCAGATATGGTGAACGAAACAACTAAGCAGATAAAGATGATTCGTGACAGGATGCAGAAGGCTCAGGACAGACAAAAGAGTTATTATGATTTGAAGCACCGACCCCTAGACTTTGAAGTAGGGGAACATGTATTTGTTAAGCTCTCTCCTATTACAGGTATTGGAAGAGCACTCGGTGTAAGAAAGTTAAGTCCGCGTTATATCGGTCCTTATCAGATTCTGAAAAGGGTGGGGCCGGTAGCTTATCAGTTGGCATTACCTCCAAATTTGGCAAATCTTCACGATGTATTTCATGTTAGCCAATTGAAGAAATATGTAGCCGATCCCTCACATGTTGTATTACCGGATGAAGTGGAAGTACGACCTAATTTGAAGATCCCGGTGGTACCAATCAAGATTCTGGATAGAGAAGAGAAGCAGCTTCGCAGCAAGGTGATACCCATGGTAAAAGTGCAATGGCAAGGAAGGACTCCCGAAGAAGCAACTTGGGAGCGAGAAGATGAGATTAGACAGAAGTACCCCGGGTTATAGTAATTTTCAGGACGAAAATTTTATTAGTGGGGGAGGATATAACAACCCTAAATATTGTATCACGATTAATGAAGAATTATGATAATTAATAAACGAGACATTTCAGATGAAATAGTTTATGATTAAGTAAATTAGAAGTATGGGTCCAATGGACCAAAGACATAAGCATTAGGGATCCAATGAATTCATGGACCAAAGTATAACCCAACAAAGGAAGTTTTAATTCCATTTAATGTGGACAAGTCCAAGTGATACAAAGAAAGCTCTATATGATAAAGTAAAGTCCAATAAGGTAAATGAAACCCAAATCAAGTTAAAGCCCAAAGTAAGGCCATGACATAATAAACCTAAAGAAGTACTATATGACTAGGAATTAAATTAGAATTCTTTCCCTACAAGCAAGAAGCCCACAGTTTTACTAGAGAAAACAAGCTCTAAGAAGTCAATTTAAAGTGTCATAAAATCATGGAAAAATAGGCACAAATTAGGTCAGGTTAATAGGTTAAAGGTCCATAATCTTAAGGAATAAATCATGGTCCAAAATTAAAGGAAATCTTTTCCTTCCAAGCATTTAAAATCCGCGGCCTAGGTGTAGGAAATGAATTTGATTTTATTTGATTTTCAAGCCATTAAATGCAAATCGAATTTCCTTAAGTCAAGCCAGTCAAATTCCTTTAAACAAGGAAGTTAGGATTATGATGATTAGTAGTCAATCACTTTCCCTAAATCAAGCAAATTGATGACAATATGTCAATCAATCAAATAATTCTGTTTCTTAAATCAAGGAAGCAACCTTTATGACGATTAGTCACACCTCATCAATCCCTTAAATCAAGGGAGCAACTTTTAATGACGATTAGTCACACAAGCAATCCTTAACACATTGACATCACACCATTACTCTCATTTAATGTGATCGAAACCTACCAGCAATCAAGTAATGGCAAGGCTTCTAGGTTGCCTATTTGAAAAGCTTTAGTCTCTCCTTTTTCCCTCTATAGCCGCGGCACTACCAAAGGAAATAACAAAGAGTTTAGTTCATTTTGTGAAGTCCATGAATGCTTCGAAATGGTGAGTGTGTTAGTGAGAAATACCTAATTGTTCCAAGATCAAATACAAGCCTGGATCTTAGTCCTTCTTCCTAATAATTCCACCAAAGAACCCTTCATCTCTAAGCAAGAAAATCCCTCTTCTCCTCTCTTTAAGCTTGCGGCCTTGTATGTTCAAGGAGGAAGGAAGTTCATTCAAGAAGATTCAAAGTAGTCAAAGGTCAAGAAGTGTTTCCTTAAGTCGTTGATCATCATCAAAGGTAAGCCTATGAACCTTCTTGGTTAGGAATGACATGTAAAAGCATGAAAGTGATATCCTAAGTATATGATCCCTAGAAGGCCGAACCATGTATGATAATTATAAGCATGAAGAGATGTTTAAATGATATGAAAGATGATGAAATGATGATGTTAGATTAGCATGTTTAGTAGCCTAGGTTCTAAATCAATTTTGCATGATCATAACCTTAGTTGGCCGAATATATAAGATGATGTTTTGAATGATGCTCTAGGATTTAAATATGATAAATTATCAATAATGTTAGAAGCATGTTTTAGAAGTAATCCCTTAGGTATTTTAGGGCAATAAGGTCGAATGGTATGTAGCTAAAAGAGGTTTTATTTGATTAATGTTGAAAGGATCTAACCATGTTAAGTTAATAATATAGATGAAAGCATGTTTTAAAAATTATATTCCTAGATGTTTATCTATGGTGGCCGAACCTATACATGCCTAGAATGAAATCTTTAATAATTCTATTAAGTGTTATGATGACCTAATAATATCCTAAAACCTACACAAGTGGGTAAGAAAGCAAAACAACTCCTCTAGGTAATTAAACCTGCAAAGCCGAGACCTATACATGGATAAAACACAAATGTTGAATGTTATATAAGTTACTAAAAGATGAAATGATGATGTTAGGGAGTCAAGGGAGCAAACAGGCAAGTAAAGAGATCAAAAGTTGAAAGTATACAAGTAAAGAACGACAAGTACTGTAAGTGTTTACAGTTGTTGAAGTAATCTCTCTATGTATGCCACCATTATGAAACTATGATAAGTTATGGTCTGACTGTAATATGTTTATAGTGCTTTACATTATGTGATTATGATATTTTTGAAACTTAAAACCATGCTATTAAATGTTGGCCTGTGCACTGATACTCCAGTTGCAACCTGACGAGGACTCTGGGTATCTCCGTAAGTCCGTAAAAGCCGGCAGGAATATGATGATGATGATGATGGCATGATATTTTTATATGATGATGTTAAATGTTCCATTTTGTATTGTTATTATAAACTGTTGCAGGAGTAAGCATCATAGTTGGAGAATGCTCCAGCTGTGAACCTTACTGAGATTTTCCCCAAAATCTCACCCCCCTTGACCACCCATTTCAGGAAAAGATGAAAGGAAGTAATAAGAAAGTTATGTGGGAAAGAAAGGGTAAGAGACTGGTACGTAAAGAAGAAGAAACTCCACCTACCTGGGAAGAGAAACTAAAGGATCTAACAGATAGAGGCCTATGGACTGAGGCTATGAAATTATTAATAGAAGCTTTTCCACATTATGATTTCGATGAAGCACTAAGTACACAATGGCTAGAGGAACCACAACCACATTATGACTGGGCTTATGATGCGGCATAAATTATGTTTTTATTTATGATTAGTTAATCTTTTTGGGATTACATTAAATAATGTTTAGTGTTATTTATTTTGTATTGACGTTTTAACGCTTTTAATTGTATATGGAATAAGTATGGTTATGTGTTTCCATTCCGCACTCTGATATTTGCATTCGTAAAGTTTAAATTTAGACTTCCGCGCGTTGAATGCATGATGAAGGTGCACCCTATATGTATTTACACATTTGGTGTGTTACATTTATGGTATCAGAGCAAAATTTCGGATTAGGATGGAACACTAACCATTTGTTGTATCTATGTACAGCAAGATGCCTCCACGAAGAACCCTTACGCAAGATATACAAGGACAAATTAACACGTTGCGGGACACCATCACCCAATTACAAACTAACACGGGAGATATGTTTCAGAATATAATGAATGAGATCAGAAGGAACCCAAATGCTAATGCAAACAATAACGGAGCAAGCGGCTCGGGAACAGGAGCCGGGGGTCATGGTGAAGGACCCCGACCTCCTCCAGGAAACGGTGCGGCAGGTCAAGATAACCAAGGACTACTGTTGACGTTTAGAAAGCACAAACCACCCTCCTTTCAAGGAAGTCCTGACTCAATGGCAGCTGTACAATGGCTGCAAGCAATGGACAAGATTTTTCGAGTTATCCAATGCACCGATGATCAGAAGGTGCTATTCTCGACGTACATGCTGGAAGGAGATGCTCACCACTGGTGGGCGAATGCGTCCCAACCGTTGGAAATGCAGAATGCGGTTATAACTTGGGCCGTGTTCGAGGAAATGTTCTTGGAGAAATACTTTCCGATGTCAATCCGGGATAGTAAACAAGGAGAATTTGACAAACTGGTTCAAGGAACGATGACGGTGGACCAGTATCATGCTAAGTTTAATGAGTTACTAAGATTGGCAACATACAGAGGAGCAATGCCTTTACCAGACTTTCTGATGGCGAAGTTTCAAAGGGGTCTGAATCCCAGAATTGTTGAGCTAGTAGCCGGCAACGACCCATGTGACTTTGCAACCCTAATCAATCGATGCAGAAGAGTGGAAGCTATTGGCCAACAGAAGAAACCCGTGGAAGCTAGCGGGAATGGTTATAAAGGAAAGACTGGACCATGGCGAGGAAACAACGGAGGAAAGCCCTGGCAGCCCAGGCGAGATGACAACAAGTTCAAGAGACCCGGAAACTACCGGGGAAACAACAGCCACAACAACAAACCTCCGAACTGTCCAAAATGCAAGAAGCCCCATTACGGTAACTGTCTAAGTGGAACCCCAAACTGCTACAAGTGTGGAAAAGAAGGACACTATGTCAAGAACTGTCCACTATGGGGAAACCAACAAGCAACAGAAGAAGCACCAAGGATGGGCAGAGTTTACACCCTCGATCAACACACGGCAGACCAGGCAGCTGAACTGGTCAAAGGTACGATCTATATTTGCCATGAAAATTTAGATGTACTATTTGATTCTGGTGCTGAATTCTTTTGTTGCCGATTATGTGGCGAAAGCGTACGATTTATTTACTGATAGACTGCAAGTACCTATGCGGATCATGACCGCGACGGGAAAAGTTGCTAAGGCGTACCTACTATGTAGAGACGTCGCATTTATCTATGAAGGAAAGAAGTACAAACAGGACTTCATAGTCCTCCCACTAGAGAAGATCAATGTGATTCTAGGGATGGACCGGCTCGCCAAGCAGCGAGTGGTGATTGACTGCAGCAATCGCAGTTTGATTATCGGCAAAGAAGGAGCGGAAGAAAACTCAGCGCCTGAAACAGGAGAATGCTCCATGATGATGATGGGAACTCTTGTAGGAGAAGAAGAGATACCACTGTCCAACATTCTAGTGGTTAAGGAGTTTTTTCCCGAGAACGATCCACTGCCTCGTATTGAGGACTTAATTGATCAGCTGAGAGGTGCAAGAGTATTTTCAAAGATCGATCTCCGATCAGGATATCATCAGATCCGGATCAAGCCGGAAGACGTTCCGAAGACAGCATTCAGATCAAGATATGGGCACTACGAGTACCTGGTCATTCCTTTCGGACTGACAAATGCCCCAGCAGTGTTCATGGGGTATATGAATCAAATATTCAAACCTTATCTGGATCAATTTGTTGTCGTGTTTATCGATGACATATTCTTATATGTGGGCAAAGAGCAAGGAGGAGCATGAGATCCAGCATGGGGAGAAATAACTATACGCCAAACCATCCAAATGTGAATTTTGGCTGCCCGAGATTCGATTCATTAGTGTGGCATGTGATATAAAAAGGAGTAGCGGTGGAAAAATGTAGTTGACTGGGAGCGACCCAACAGAAATAAAGCTTTCTTGGATTGGCAGGGTATTATAGAAGATTTATTGAAGGATTCTCGAAGTAGTTCTAAAACACAGGAAGTCCCTCTTTGTGTGGACTGAAAGTTCCAACGTCACCCAAACTCAACATTACATAGGCCATTTGAAGTTTGCCGACACTGAGTTCTAAAATGCGAAGATTGCTTTCAGGAGTTAAAGAAGATGCTTTATAACAGCCCCATTGTGCTGACATTACCAAACCCTGAAGAACCATTTGAAGTTTATTGTGATGCCTCAAAGATGGGTTTGGGATGTGTGCTTATGCAAAATGCCAGAATCTCGACAGTTGAAGTCCATGAAGGGAATTATCCCATCATGATCTTCACACGTATTTGCTTTGAAGATATGGCGTCATCACTTATACGGTGCTACTACGACAGTATATAGTGACCACAAAAGCCTCAAGTACTTATTTGATCAGAAGGAGCTGAACAAGCGCCGAAATGGAATTCCTGAAAGATTATGACTTTGAACTAATTTCATCCGGCAAGGCGAATGTAGTTGCTGATGCCTTGAGCAGAAAAGTCAGAGGAATTGCAAGTATGATGATAGCCGAACAACAATTGATTGAAGATTTCCGAGATTTAAATCTCGCAGTGGTAAACAGTGAATGCGGACAGGAATATTACGCAGTACAAATCCAAGATGAACTCTTAGAGAGGATCAAGGAAGCCCAACAAGCCGTAGATTGTAAAACGGTTAAGAAATCAACCTGGAGTTAGTTTAAATCAACAAGGTATAATTACCTTTCAAATTGTCGTCCCTACAACTCTTGAGAGATGAAGTGATGGAAAATAGCCCACAAGAGTCAGTACTCGATTCACCCAGGAGCCACCAAAATGTACGCAGACATGAAGAATAATTTCTGGTGGAAAGGAATGGAAATGTTGGAAATTCGTATTTCTATGGAAAAGAGCATAACCAGTCTACCCAGAACTCAAGCAGGCTACGATGCCATCTGGAACTCAAGCAGGCTACAATGTCTGGGTAGTGGTCGACAGATTGACCAAGTCAGCACACTTTATACCGGTGAAAGGAACGTACACGACAGAGAAGCTGGCTCAAATTTATGTGAAGGAGATTGTAAGACTGCACGGAGTACCAGAAAGTATAATCAGTGATCGGGATCCTAAGTTTACATCCCGATTCTGGTATTCATTACAGCAGGCGTTCGGAACTCAATTACGATTGAGTACGGCGTACCATCCGCAGACAGACGGACAGACTGAAAGAACAATACAGACACTGGAAGACATGTTAAGAGCTTGCGCTTTAGAAAGAGAAGGTTGTTGGGATCAGTATCTGCCTTTGGCAGAATTTTCTTACAACAACAGTCATCATGCAAGTATAGGAATGGCCCCGTATGAAGCTCTGTATGGAAGAAGGTGTCGAACACCTGTATGCTGGGAAGAAGTGGGCGATAAAGAAATGTTTGGGCCAGATATGGTGAACGAAACAACTAAGCAGATAAAGATGATTCGTGACAGGATGCAGAAGGCTCAGGACAGACAAAAGAGTTATTATGATTTGAAGCACCGACCCCTAGACTTTGAAGTAGGGGAACATGTATTTGTTAAGCTCTCTCCTATTACAGGTATTGGAAGAGCACTCGGTGTAAGAAAGTTAAGTCCGCGTTATATCGGTCCTTATCAGATTCTGAAAAGGGTGGGGCCGGTAGCTTATCAGTTGGCATTACCTCCAAATTTGGCAAATCTTCACGATGTATTTCATGTTAGCCAATTGAAGAAATATGTAGCCGATCCCTCACATGTTGTATTACCGGATGAAGTGGAAGTACGACCTAATTTGAAGATCCCGGTGGTACCAATCAAGATTCTGGATAGAGAAGAGAAGCAGCTTCGCAGCAAGGTGATACCCATGGTAAAAGTGCAATGGCAAGGAAGGACTCCCGAAGAAGCAACTTGGGAGCGAGAAGATGAGATTAGACAGAAGTACCCCGAGTTATAGTAATTTTCGGGACGAAAATTTTATTAGTGGGGGAGGATATAACAACCCTAAATATTGTATCATGATTAATGAAGAATTATGATAATTAATAAACGAGACATTTCAGATGAAATAGTTTATGATTAAGTAAATTAGAAGTATGGGTCCAATGGACCAAAGACATAAGCATTAGGGATCCAATGAATTCATGGATCAAAGTATAACCCAACAAAGGAAGTTTTAATTCCATTTAATGTGGACAAGTCCAAGTGATACAAAGAAAGCTCTATATGATAAAGTAAAGTCCAATAAGGTAAATGAAACCCAAATCAAGTTAAAGCCCAAAGTAAGGCCATGACATAATAAACCTAAAGAAGTACTATATGACTAGGAATTAAATTAGAATTCTTTCCCTACAAGCAAGAAGCCCACGGTTTTACTAGAGAAAACAAGCTCTAAGAAGTCAATTTAAAGTGTCATAAAATCATGGAAAAATAGGCACAAATTAGGTCAGGTTAATAGGTTAAAGGTCCATAATCTTAAGGAATAAATCATGGTCCAAAATTAAAGGAAATCTTTTCCTTCCAAGCATTTAAAATCCGCGGCCTAGGTGTAGGAAATGAATTTGATTTTATTTGATTTTCAAGCCATTAAATGCAAATCGAATTTCCTTAAGTCAAGCCAGTCAAATTCCTTTAAACAAGGAAGTTAGGATTATGATGATTAGTAGTCAATCACTTTCCCTAAATCAAGCAAATTGATGACAATATGTCAATCAATCAAATAATTCTGTTCTTAAATTAAATTAAGCAATCTAACCTATGACAACAAATCACCACCTTACTCTCATTTAATGTGATCAAAACTACCAGCAATCAAGTAATGGCAAGGCTTCTAGGTTGCCTATTTGAACAAGCTTTAGTCTCTCTTTTTTCCCTCTATAGCCGCGGCACTACCAAAGGAAAGAACAAAGAGTTTAGTTCATTTTGTGAAGTCCATGAATGCTTCGAAATGGTGAGTGTGTTAGTGAGAAATACCTAATTGTTCCAAGATCAAATACAAGCCTGGATCTTAGTCCTTCTTCCTAACAATTCCACCAAAGAACCCTTCATCTCTAAGCAAGAAAATCCCTCTTCTCCTCTCTTTAAGCTTGCGGACTTGTATGTTCAAGGAGGAAGGAAGTTCATTCAAGAAGATTCAAAGTAGTCAAAGGTCAAGAAGTGTTTCCTTAAGTCGTTGATCATCATCAAAGGTAAGCCTATGAACCTTCTTGGTTAGGAATGACATGTAAAAGCATGAAAGTGATATCCTAAGTATATGATCCCTAGAAGGCCGAACCATGTATGATAATTATAAGCATGAAGAGATGTTTAAATGATATGAAAGATGATGAAATGATGATGTTAGATTAGCATGTTTAGTAGCCTAGGTTCTAAATCAATTTTGCATGATCATAACCTTAGTTGGCCGAATATATAAGATGATGTTTTGAATGATGCTCTAGGATTTAAATATGATAAATTATCAATAATGTTAGAAGCATGTTTTAGAAGTAATCCCTTAGGTATTTTAGGGCAATAAGACCGAATGGTATGTAGCTAAAAGAGGTTTTATTTGATTAATGTTGAAAGGATCTAACCATGTTAAGTTAATAATATAATTGAAAGCATGTTTTAAAAATTATATTCCTAGATGTTTATCTATGGTGGCCCAACCTATACATGCCTAGAATGAAATCTTTAATGATTCTATTAAGTGTTATGATGACCTAATAATGTCCTAAAACCTACACAAGTGGGTAAGTAAGCAAAACAACTCCTCTAGGTAATTAAACCTGCAAAGCCGAGACCTATACATGGATAAAACACAAATGTTGAATGTTATATAAGTTACGAAAAGATGATATGATGATGTTAGGGAGTCAAGGGAGCCAACGGGCAAGTAAAGAGATCAAAAGTTGAAAGTATACAAGTAAAGAACGACAAGCACTGTAAGTGTTTACAGTTGTTGAAGTAATCTCTCTATGTATGCCACAATTATGAAACTATGATAAGTTATGGTCTGACTGCAATATGTTTATAGTGCTTTACATTATGTGATTATGATATTTTTGAAACTTAAAACCATGCTATTAAATGTTGGCCTGTGCACTGATACTCCAGTTGCAACCTGACGAGGACTCTGGGTATCTCCGTAAGTCCGTAAAAGCCGGCAGGAATATGATGATGATGATGATGCCATGATATTTTTATATGATGATGTTAAATGTTCCATTTTGTATTGTTATTATAAACTGTT